>NC_048299.1:246904548-247064630 GCF_013100865.1 Trachemys scripta elegans
GTACCTTAGTTCGAATTAGTTCGAACTTACCTTGGTCCACACGCGGCAGGCAGGCTCCCCCGTCGACTCCGCGGTACTCCTCTCGGCGAGCTGGAGTACCGCAGTCGACGGCGAGCACTTCCGGGTTCGACTTATCGCGTCCAGACTAGACGCGATAAGTCGAACCCAGAAGTTCGATTTCCAGCTGTCGAACTAGCGGGTAAGTGTAGCCAAGGCCTAACAGAGTAATTAAACCAATTGGGTAACATCACAGATACTTTCCCATTTGTACTTCTTCTATTTATAGTTCAGCACAAACAATCACATTTATTTAGTGACTAGTCCATTAATTACTTGCTTAGTCCTAGGTCATCATGCATCTAACTACAGAGAAAAACCATGGGTGATGCAGTTAATTTTCAGGAGGAAACATATGTTTGTGCTTCACAGCATTGCCCAGTCCTATGGAGAGCCAATCAACAGATTTAAGAAAACCCTCACAACATGGTAATTTGCTTGCAAGTTGTTACCCTGCCATTGAAATACCCACTGGGAAGTGAGGAGGCAGTCCAGTAACTCAGTGAGGCTCACCTCATGATTCTCTATCAAATCTTCCCATCAAGAGGGGCGAGGGGAGCTGTGGAAAAGGCTCTGGGTGCAGCCTCTCCATCATGTGGATCCCCAAGATTTAGGGAACAGCACTTCCAATCCATGAAGGGCCAAGCTTTTCTGTGAAACAGCTCTGGTTCTTCCTGTTCTTCCGTGTTGCATAGTAGCAGCTGCAGATGGTTTCCACTGGAATAGCCATGGGGCCCAACAGAGGATAATGCCAGAAGACCCCTTTTCTGCTCCCAAAATTCCATTGCATCCACTCCTGCTATTATGTTTGGGAGGGAAAGGATGTTATGGAGTCATGGCTCTCCTATACTGCAACCCGCAACCTAGAACCCCTGGAGTACGCTCCCAATCCACTGACAGCAGCGCAGGGATTGATTGAGGCCTTATGGCTTTAGACCTGGTTACCTGTTATTAACATGGGATCAATGGGAAAGGGATCTCTGTGCCCTTTTCTATTATTATTAAAGATTTTAGAAGCATCTGACTAGATGACCTTTTGAGGTCTCTCTTCCAACCCTACATTTCTATGATTGTGTGTATAATTTAATTATTTCAGCACTGGTGTGGATACCCTGTGCATGCTGAATATGAGGCGTGACAGAATGGGATGCCATGTAAGAGTCTTCAGGACACATACGCAGCTATCCAAAATTTCTGTCCCATATGACTCTGAAAGAAAGAGTGGAGCTATTCAAAAACATTCCATATATCCCTTCCAGCACTTGCAAACCTGCTAACACCACCTCAGTCAGGAGTAACGCCACTGAAATCACTAGAATACGGGGCTGGATTACCCAATAGGCAGACTAAGCACATGCTTAGGGCACCAGCAAAGCAGGGGGCACCCAAAAAAATGAGACTTTTTTTTTAAATTTGATAATAAAAAAAAAAAAAAAAAAAAAAAAAAAAAAAAGGATCAAAGTAGTCATCATGGGAAAAATCAGAACTTTGTTAGGACTTCCTTACACTCCACTACACACTCTTCCCCCCTTTTTCTGTTCTCTTTTTATTACTTATCCCCACCTAAATCAGGGGGGCGTCCTACTGATCGAAATAATGCGAGGAAATCAGATCCTGTCATGTATTGCAATAAATTTATGTTTTATTATTGATATATTCTTCTGAGTTATATGTACTTGATTCGTTTTTTCCTTCGTTTTTTCCTATATATATATATATATATATATATATATATATATATTCCTTTATATATATAGGAATATATATATATATATATATATATATATATAGTAATATCTAATTACTACGCTATAATTGATACACTTGAAGCTCATATGAAGAAGAGAGGTGAAGTGTACAAAGTAGTATCAAGTAGATTTTCTTTTCTAAACGATATGGACTTATTTGACGAACAATATTCACAAGGTTCCCAAAAGCTAGTTGACTCAGACCCTGTTGACTTGAACATGAATCTCTGTGGAGATGTATGGCAGTTCCACTGTTATATGTGCGCAAAGTTTAATGAAACAGGAAAAATGAAATCCAGTCACATTGATCTTCATGACACAATATTGAAAGACGGAATACAATGTGTATTTCCAAATGTAGAGATCACACTACGTATTTTTCTAACATTGATGATTACTAACTGCTCTGCAGAACGCTCTTTTTCTCAGCTGAAAAGAATAAAAAACCCTCAGAGAACAACAATGTGTCAGAACAGACTTGATTCACTTTCCCTATTGTGTATGGAAGCGGACATGCTTCGTCGAGTCAGCTTCGATGAACTTATCCAGAATTTTGCAATCAGAAAATCTAGAAAAAGGCTATTTTAATTTCAGCATACATGTAAGTTTTGTGTCATTTCAAAAAATAAAATTTTATTTTATGGCATAGTATTATTTTTATTTTGAATTACATATGGGGGAGGCACCATAATCTTTTCAGTGCTTAGGGCCTCTAAAGGTCTTAATCTGGCCCTGCTAGAATACATCACCATACAATTGTAGTAAGTCAGAGAAGAATCAAATCCATTGACTTCAACAGAAATCGCACAAAGTTGGGCCATGTGTTTCTCTATCATCATGATATAAGCAACAGAGTTTCTATATACTAACCCCTGAATCTGAGTAGTCAACAAGCTGTAGGAGAAGAGGTGGGCCACTAACTCCCCCTGCTCCAAAATTACCATTTGTATCCTTTCCCACTGTCTTCCAGCCAGGGTTTTCCCTGGGTATTTAGGCAAAAAGGATTGGCAGCAGCTGATGTGGCACCTTGTTTTGATATGACAATTTGAGATTAGTGTGCCACCATGGGCGTTAGCTACCACTGAATTTGATTATGGCATTGTGTGTGCTCGAGTCTTGTGTTTTGTTTTTGTTATAGAATTAACAGCTGAGCTGGTTGGCTGCCACAGCTCCAAATATGGTCTCCCGAACGACCACAGAAATAACTGAATCCATTTGACCAATTTTATGGAAATCTTTGCTAGCACTAGCCCTCCCACTCCTTCGCTTCCATAGCCTGCACTCTCATGGGCAGTGAGCTGAGGATCTGAGCCATAGTGTGTGATATTTCATTCCATCTGGAAGAAGATGGAAAGTGCCTCGCCCTTAGGCCAAAGACATTATACTGTACAACAGCTTAGGGAAGGTCTGGTGACCTCTTGACATCCCTTCCAGCCCTACATTTCCATGAGTCTGTTTTATTGTACATGTCTATTCAAAAAAGCGTTGCTGAAACACATACAACTGCTGTAACCTAACAGTCTTCCAGTTTATTACCTAGAGTGGTAAATGATCAGAAAAGACATTCTCTCCTTTTCCTAGGCAAAAATGAGCCTATTTTTTTGTTGGCTTGAGACAGCCTAGATCCCCTTAATTCAGAGCTATGCTTAGCAACAGCACCAATAAAGGAAGAGATTAACAGCTGTGACAGAAAGAAAATAAAAATGGCAACAACTGTTCTCTGCTTGGCAGTTGCTCCTGCTTCGTGTGGTATCATTTGGATTTTGTAATCCAGCCAGCATGTGTTAATGTTTCCACTTACATAGAACAGATGCAGGAGAGAAAGATGATATATTGCTAAGTACAGTGGCACTGAGGACACGTTCATAAGTACTATCAATAGCCAAAGAGTGGGTTTGGAAGAGCTTGGAAAAACCTACCTGTCATGAAGATGTTTCTTAAAGCTTGCCAGTCTAATGAGCTGGAGAAGAATGAAATCACCCAATAGAAGAAATGAAAGTGAAGAGATAAAGGACAGGATGAAAAAAATAGTTATTTCATAATTATGCAGATGGATCTCTGCCTAATGAATTCCTCCTGAAAACAGATACAGTAATTAGCCAAATTTCTAGCATGACATCTTCTATAACAGCTCAGCAACTGTGCATAAAATTTCCCCTATGTATTTTGACTGAGTTTTTTGTTGGACTAGTAGCCCGTGGCAGTGAGTTAGGGAAATGACACCATGATGGGATACAGGATACAGTAAATAAAGCATTAAAGCAAACCCAGTGACTGATGACATCAGTGATGATTATTTTATAATCATATATTTCTTACGGGCTGTATGTTGCCCTCCAGCATACAATGGCACAGAAGGTTGGTTGACACACAGAGTTATGATGAGAAAAGGAAACCAAATAAGGTGCTCCAGCCTGCCCTCAAAAAAAATGTAGTTGGATGAAGCAGTGGGTGTGACTGTAAAAAAAAAGCAGTGGAAGAAGAAACGAGGAGGAAATACTGTGCACAACCACTGTGCACAAGGAAACACAAGAGGGTAGCTTTTCTTTCACATTACCTTGGCCTCCTTTTTCAAATCTTGCCATATGTTCCCTTAGTGCAATGATCTTGTCCTTAGGAATCCAAGCTTCCTGTGTCAGTTCAATATATAAATAAGCAATAGTGGTCCCTTCCTTGTGGAACCTTGTGGTCCCGTCCTTGTCCAGGAGACTAAGAAATGGCCCAGCTATGCCTCACATTGCCCATGTCCTTGGGGGAACCATGAAAAGGAAAATCACTCAACTAATGTGCCAGGGACATTAAGTGCCACCTCTTGCCCCCCACTCCAGGAACACGTTAAAGGCTGCAAATGTGAGAACAACTCACAGGCATCGTTCTATCAAAATTCATCTGGGGTTTCCTCAAGGACTATGTCCAGCAAGGAAACTCACAGTGGAGAGATGGGGAGGGATGTAAAAGACCTGCTGTCTTACCATCTCCCTCATGGTTTTAATTCCAACCATCTTAGGAAGAATAATGGGCCTGCTGTCCATACAAAAGCTCTTAGTCACAATGAGCCCCTGGCCATTCTGTAAGGATAATTGCAGAGGAGACTCTGGCAGCCTAATGGGTGGGGCCTCTTTTCTTCTAAAAGCTCTGGGTTCTTTCATCAAGACCCACCTTGCTAACTGTCTTTCTTCTCTCCTTCTGGGTCCCCACCCTTCCAGCAGTTGATATTTCTATGCTGACCCTGTTCTTGGATCGTCAAAGAGGACACAGGGAATTATAGACCAGTCAGTCTAACTTTGATACCTGGAAAAATACTGGAACAAATTATTAAACAATCAGTTTGTAAGCACCCACAGGATAATAGGGTTATTAGGAATAGCCAGCATGGATTTGTCAAGAACAAATCATGCCAAACCAACCTAATTTCCTTCTTTGACAAAGTTACTGGCCTAATGGATGGGGGTGGGTAAAACAATAGACGTGATATATCTTGATTGTAGTAAGGCTTTTGATAGTGTCTCACATGACATTCTCATAAGCAAACTAGGGAAATGTGGTCTAGATGCAACTACTGTAAAGTGCGTGCACTGCTGGCGGAAAAACAGTACTCAAAGAGTAGCTATCAGTGGCTTGCAGTCAAACTGGGAGGGTGCATCTAGTGGGGTTCCACAGTCCTGCGTTCAATACTATTCAATATTTTCATTATCAATTTGGATAATAGAGTGGAGAGTATGCTTATAAAATATGTAGATAACACCAAGCTGGAGGAGTTGCAAGCACTTTTGAGGACAGGATTTGATTTCAACTGGACCTTAACAAATGGGAGAATTGGTCTGAAAACAACATTATGAAATTTAATAAACGTAAGTGCAGAAGAAGGAAAAAAATCAAATGCACAACTACAAAATGGGGAATATCTGGCCAGGTGGTAGTACTGTTGAAAAAGGATCTGGGGCTTATAGTGGATCACAAATTGAATATGAGTCAATGTGATTCAGTTGCGAAAATGGCTAATACTCTGGGGAATATTAACAGAAGTGTCCTATGTAAGAAATAGGAGGCAACTTCCCCGCTCTACTGGTGCTGGTGGGGCCTCAGCTGGAGTACTGTATCCAATTCTGGGTACCACACTCCAGGAAAGATGGAGAGAGTCCAGAGAAGAGCAACAGAAATAATAAAAGGTTTATAAAACCTGACCTTTGAGGAAAAGTTTAAAAAATTGGGCATGTTGAGTCTTGAGAAAAGAAGACTTGGGGGACCCGATAACAGTCTTCAAACTTATTAAGGGCTGTTGCAAAAAGGATGAGGACCAATTGTTCTTCGTGTCCACTGATGGTAGAACAAGAATATATGGGTTTAATCTGCAGCAAGCCAGTTTTAGGTTAGATATTAGGAAAAGCTTTCTAACTATAAGCATAATTAAGCTCTGGAATAGGCATCCAAGGGAGGCTGTGGAGTCCCCATCACTGGAAGTTTTTAAGAACAGGCTGGACAAACACCTGTCCTGCCTCAAAGCAAGGACTTGATGACCTCTTGCGGTCCCTCCCAGCCCTACATTTTATGATTCTATGCCAGACCTCCAGTGCTGTTTTGCACACACTCCCCTCTGGCATGCTCCGGAGCACTGTTTATCCTCCTCAGCAGACTGTGGTAATGAAAGGCTGTTGTCAGTGTCCTCCAGGGGAACCAGCCAACACAGGATCAACATGCAGTAGAACCTAGAGCATCCCTGCATTTTGTCAACATCACTGCCAACCTGCACTGTAAGGGCTCATCATGGCAAGCCGCATCTTTGGCCCAAAGGCTTCTATGCACCCAGAAGGCCAAAGCCAGTTAAAGATGAGGCAACACATTAGAAGGCTTCTTTGTTGCCTCCACAAAATATATGTTGCGTATGAGACTTGGGAAGACAGATTTTTGGATATGAGAATGAGGTAGGGTCTAAAGGGTGAAGTGGATTGCATCAGAGTAAAGGTCAGCCATGGAAATGTTGCTGGAGGAAGTGGGTTTCAAGGAAACCAAGTCACCTAGAAATGAATTGGGAAAGGTCTCCTCCAGAGTGTTTAGCTGAAAAATATGACCCATACATTTTTATTAATGTCTAATACATGTTAAAGACAAACTCCCTACAAACACTTCCATTAACGTATTGAGTGATGAGTACACATGGGAAACACCACCATTATAATGAGTGAAACAACTTAAGGAGGGGTTGTACAAATAAAAATATCCTCTGCTTCAGGAATACAATTACACGCAATATGAATGAGGGGTGGAACTGTTCAGTAAGCACATTCAAGACTATAGGCAGCCTATTAAGCTATTGTTTAACTCTTTACCTCTTAAGCACTAAAGGAATCAATAGAAGATGAGTAAGTCTCTCATCAAATGGCAGGAATATTTCCTATTATAGTGCAGAAACATCACCACCTTTTATAACCTGCTCTATTTAAGATGTTGAACTGGTTGAAGTTCATTTCTGTAATATGCCTCTTATTTCTAATTCATTGTCTCAGTTCAGCCTCTAATAAAGAGCACAGAGCTCAAAATGCTTCATAGCATTTATATTCCTCTCCAAAGGCATTTGCTTTATATAATGGGAATAATTTTATATTGGATCTGACCCTGCAAGTCTTGAAATTGTTGGTAGCTGCTTGTAGACTTCCAAGTTCCCTGCTGGATTTTGGGATTCCCTGAAGACTTCCTTTTGCGGTCCTGGTCCTGGGAAATGAGGGGGCTTGACACACAGTGATGGTCTCAGTCTATCTGTAAATGAACATTTTGTAACTATCTATTAATCAAACACAGGCTGCACCACTATTTAAATTCAGTTTAGCTCATCGGTAGCTTTTTTCCCCCCTCTGTCCAATTTGCAACCAAGGATTGAACTTCTTTACCAAACTGCTGTTAGAATAAATTAACTCCTCCACTCACTAACATATATCAGATTAATTCAAGCCAACTCAAGCCACATCTAACTAACTATACTGAAGAAAATTCCTTACCCGAGACACATCTCAAAGAAAATTCCCTTTGGTTTCCTAACTTTCCCTCTCCAGGAAGCCCACACAAGGCTCATCTTCTCATCATGCTTTCCCAACCCAAGTTTCTTTTTCTCTTAGCCCAGAACTCAAAAGAGAAATTCTCTCCAAACCCCTGCTTTCCAGGCAGCCTTCTGCCCTAAGAGAAGGAAGAGACACCCACCCTGCACTCGGTACATCTGACTCTCCTCTTGCTTGTACTGAGATTAATCAGAAATCGCTCCACTGGAATTAAAAGAGATGCACTGGTTTAGAATTACTATGCAAACAAGGAGAATCAGGCCCACTGGCTGGAATCTCCCATCTGCTAAATCCTACAGTGCAAAAATGGATTTAAAATGGCTAGAGATGGGCAGGGAAGAATTTCCCCTGTAGATGGCCTGTTCTGGACAATGTTCAACCCTGGCTCGGGGCTCTGTGCCACTATACCAGTGGCTTCAGGGGAACCCAGGCATGTCTGCTAAACCAAGTTCCGGGACCCTATCACCAGCAATCCAGGTTTGCTCAATCTCTGTCCCTATTGCTTTTTCCCTGAGCTCCTTCCTACACAGCTTTCTGTCGTCACTTGTCTATTTCTGGGTTTACCAGGGGAGCCTGCTCTACTCCCCATGATTACTTCACCCCCTCCTAGCCTCTTGCTAGACTCCATACTCACAGGCAGGATCTCAGGACTTAACTCTCACCCTGGACTTCCTCCTTGTCCCTGATGACCTCCCTCATCACAAGGAGTGACTGCAGCTTTCTTCTGTTTTCAGGCTCCTGGCTTTACATTGCTGTCCCAGCTGGGCTTCTCTCTTAATTAACTCTGACTTTCCCTCTTCCAGGTGACTCCAGATAACCCAATTGGCCTTCTCAGGCCATTAACTCCATCAGGGCTAGTGTGGAGTGCACACCCTATCACACATCCTTATGGAAAACTTAATTTAACAGGCACTAAACCAATATAATTCTATAGAGCTATAATGAGGTTCTATAAAAACTACTTTAAAACCTAGAGAGTGTAGTAGAGAATAATATTCTTTTTAGAGGTTTTTAATGATCTAATAGAAGGGATTTAATTCTGTAAATTCTACAGCATAGTTAAAAAGACATAGAAAACATTTATCATTTCCTACATAATGCTATAGACCATCCCCTATGGACAGACAGTCAGAAATCTGAATCTATCCAAGCCTAATGAGCCTCAGTAAAACCCTTCGCGGCAACACTGAGTCTGATCGACTCAGTGCCAGTTGTTTTTGTATGCACCTCGCGGCAACACTGAGTCTGATCGACTCAGTGCCAGTTGTTTTTGTATGCACCTCAAGCCTCCTCTTTTTAAGAACATGGCCCTTCCTGTCATATCGTAGAAATAACTAGTGTTCTTGTACCAGAGGACGAGACTACAGGTCTGCTAAACAAGCCTGGCTCCTTTCTGCCACAGCTTTCCTGCTAGAACAGCAGCATTTCAATAGTTCAGGAAGACAATTAACCCTAAGAACATTTGAACCATGGAGTTCTCTCATAGAATAATTTATCTATAACTTTAGCCAAAAGAAATGGCTGCCTAGTTATGGCACCTGTAATTCACACAGTTTCAGTGGAGAGACCTTGCCACAGCCCCTACTATCCAAAAGTCACAAGGCTGAGAGGGGTGGGAGGAAACAGAAGTGGTGAAAACAGCAGTTGAGGATGCTCAGAGCAAACAAAACTATATCCTCAGTCCAAGCCTTGGAAGGGTTAGAAAACTCCAGTTAGTTTTTAAGCTCGCACTCCTGAGTCCTTAGCAAAAGAGACTAAATAATCTAACCATTACCACAACCATGAGACTCACATGGAGAAACCGGGGGGGAAGTATAACAACATTTCCTGATTGTACCTGGTGCTCGTGTAATATCAAACTTCAGATCTGCAGGGAACAAAACTAATTACATGTCATGTAACTGGGGAGATTAAAAATTAGCACACATTTTATTATAATAAAATCTCTGGATGACAGATAAGAGAATACAATGGGAATAAAACAACCAAAATAACCAACAAAGGGAAACCAACAAAGACCTTTGAAAAAACGGTTACTTACCTCTCGTAACTGTGGTTCTTAGAGATGTGTTGCTCATGTCCATTCTAATAGGTGTGCGCGCGCGCGCCGCGTGCACAATCACCGGAAAGCTTTTCCCCTAGCGGTACCCGTCAGATCAGCTGTGGGGACCCCTAGAGTGGGGCCTTTATGAAGGTGTATATAAGTCCCTGCCGCCTGCTCAGTTCCTTTCACCCCAGCAGTTATCATGGCATGTAACTCCAAAGCATAAGGACCTCATCACTGGAATTACCACCTGTTGATCCCTTGCACTGCACTGGGTCTCCTGCCTGAGGAATGGGCAGTGGGCAAATTGAGTGGGACCAGGTTCTCTCTGGGCATGGAAGGAGTAAAGATCGACATATAGTAGATGGGTCATCAAATTTAATTTTACATGCAATATTTTAAATTAGAAATGGTGGGTGGCTTGGTTTATGGCTAGCATATACAATAAGTCTGATCTGAATCTTTCCTGTGCTCTCAGATGTTACTTAGAGAATGAACAAGGCTTCACCATTCCTTTACATCATGCTGTTTGCCAAAATGGCAACTTTGTTGTGTTTCTATAACTTAACTGGTTTACGAGGACAGGTTGTTGGCCTATTGCTCAACCCTCAACCTGGAGGACCCATGGGCTTTTCATCTGGTGTCTACCCTTTGACCTCTGTGTGGGTGGTTCTACCAGGAGTTAGAACTCCCACAGGCATAGCCCTCAGTTTCATTGGCACACGCACACACACCCCCACAACTTCCTACTGTATCAAGATGCAGAACACAAGGAAGGATACAATTAACATTATTTGTATCTTTTGGTTGATACGGTGATTTATTTCCCAGGCATTGGACTTGTGCTTTGACATCTTGAGTTTTATTACCCACATATTACTAGCACTGCACAACATGTGATGCAAGTAGAAAATTATTTGATTGTTCAGTAGCCATTTCATGTAAAGCAATATGATTGGTGATGACAGTTCAGTAACACTGTTGTGACCTACAGCTGTTAATCATAAAATAGCATTTCTTAATACCAAAAGGTTTGTGGGCTGTGTTGATTAGTACTGACTTCTTGTTTTGTTTCATGACTTTCTACACCTCCCTTCTCATCCAAATTTGTCAGGGTGGGAATGAACTTTCTTAACTGATAAAGTTTCCAACATCACTTTTCGCTCTACTCTTAAGGTCAAAAGCCAACACCAATCCTTTTGGTCACACTTTAAGATGCTCAATTTGCTTTAAAAAAGACCCAAATTAGTGAAACCTGAACTTCTTCTAATTTAACTTTTTATTAGACTATTAAATGCTTCTCTCCCTACATGAGCACTAACCCAGAGACTCTTACTGACTGAGACACCAATATTTTATTTATTAGCTCAAGTGCTCCACCATAAGGAAAAACTGAACATAATTCATTGGCTGAACATATGAAGAAGGGCCAGGAAGAACACTTAGCATCTAGTGGAGGCTGGGGAGCGATTGTCAAGGATGCCAGACAGGTAGTCTAATAATGTGCAAAAGCAGGAAAATCTGATAGCATGACACAAGGAAACCGGAGTGTTTTGTCAGGAATTCCTGTCGCACTGTATTCACAGAGGATACAGCACACCTTAGAATTGCAGCGGTATATGCTTAAAATCCTGATTCTCTGTTAAAGCTTTAAAACAAATAAAGACAACACGGTGTAGCAGCATAAAGTGGGTTAGGAACCATCTTCCTGTTGTGTGCATATGGCACAGTACTATGGAGCCATGATACTGGATTAGGGCCAGTGGGCACCCTTATAATACATATAATGATAAATTTAATGCTTGATCTTACAAGTAACTGGGGAAGGTTAATCTATAAAATGGTGGCAATCAGAGGGAACTAGATACATTGCTCTGTACCACCTCCCTTTAATTAAAATAACCTCCCGTGCTCTTTCAGTTATATTAAAAATGGTGTTGTGTCAAACAGATCGTTTAAAATGGTCACCGATACAAACACACTTGAAAACCAATTCAATCCCTCTGTGGAACATGCTGTTATTAACCCCTTAGCTCCAGTCAGTGATAATTTATTTGGTTTTAATGTGTCACTTCTGGGTCATTAGTTTATATTATAAAATATAGTGCAACAGTAACTAAGGGCCAAATGACCCTGCCTGCTGCACGGTATGGAAAGACAGCATGCAGAAAGACTGTGTTCCATGCATTTAACATACAGCAGAGGACAGCAGCCCAGGTAATGGCAGCATGGCAGGGATAGACTGTTGTGTTGCAATATATGGATTGTGTGTGTGTGTGGCTGTGCTAGGTCTAGGCACTGCTTCATTCTGCTGTCACCCATAGCTGCTGCAAGGGAACTTGCATTAGAGCAAAAGTGGCCGAACAAGCTGTCTAGGCACCATATTGATTCATCACTGCTGTATCCAATCTGAGGCCTTCCCTTCCAGGGCTTTCTACACACAAGAGAACAGGGTCCTGCACCTTCACAAATTTTCTCCATTCTTGCATACAGGGACATTTTAAAAATTATCTTGCATTATGACTGATCCAATGTCTATAACAGGTCTAAATTTAACCTCTTGTTCCTTTATTCCTTACCATCACAGATCTAGAAATTAATCACAAGGGCAAAGTAGTGTACATTAGTGAGATAAACTGAACCAGTGAATGGCCACACATACCAGGAGAATTATTGACTTCAGGTCAGCAGTCTAGAACATCTTGCTGTCTTGGGAGTGTTCTTTCGGTTGACAACACACTATCTAGAGATCCAGCTAGAACCTGTAATGGCTCTGATAAGCCAATGCTACTGGATCTTTAACGCCAATAATATGCTCTTCATGGATAGTCTGCTGCACTATCACACACACTAGAAGAATTTATTTTCCCACTCCTTTTTAGCTTTCAAAGTCAGAAGGGTTGGAAAAAAAGTGAACATTTCTTTGCAAAAGTGAGAGGATTTAGGCACTTACAAGGCAAAAGCCTTGTTTTCATTTTTAGAGGCTTTCCAAGTGTCTATAAAAAAAAATATCCATAACTGACTCACTGGCAAGCAGAGGTGTATGTACTGCAATGCAGAACTAGGCTCTGCAGTAATCTTGCTTCTTACGATACATTCAGTTTTCTGTTTGTGTAAGTGCCACAGGGACTTATGGAACCAGGGTTAATGAGTGATCTTGGGATCCAGTCTCCTCTCCATGCACTCAGGTAGTTTTCAATAATATTAAACAGGTTTTACGTACACGTATATACAAAATTGGGAGAATATGTTTGTGGCAGGTTGGGTCACAGAAACCCCTTGGTACTGCCATTTGATGTGCTGAAACTACCTCCGAGCCCGTTTTCCCTGGAAGCTTGGGACTTCAGTACCCTGTCTTGTTAAGCCAGACACATTAGCCTGCTACAGACACAGACCCATATCCCCCAAACACTGCAGGCTTAACTGAAAACAGCTTAAGACCAGTTCCCAATGGGATCCAAACCCCAAATAAATCTGTTTTACTCTGTATAAAGCTTATACAGGGTAAACCAGGAGTGGCCAACCTGTGGCTCCAGAGCCACATGCAGTTCCTTGTAGAGGAGCTGGGGCTACAGGCGCCAACTTTCCAATGTGCCAGGGGGTGCTCACTGTTCAACCCCTGGCTCTGCCACAAGCCTTGCCCCCACTCCATCCCTTCCCACCCTCTCCCCTGAGCCTGCAGTGCCCTCGCTCCTCTCCTCCCCCCGGAGCCTCCTGCATGCCATGAAACAGCTGATCGGAAGATGCAGGGAGGGAGGGGGAAGTGCTGATTGGCGGGGCTGCCGGTGGGCGGGAGGCACTGGGAAGAGGGAGTGGGGGGGGGAGGGGAAGAGCTGATGGGGGGCTGCTGATGTATTACTGTGGCTCTTTGGCAATGTACATTAGTAAATTCTGGCTCCTTCTCAGGCTCAGGTTGGCCACCCCTGGGGTAAACTCAAATTGTCCGCCCTCTATAACACTGAAAGAGAGATGTGCACAGCTGTTTGCTCCCCCAGGAATTAATTACTTGCTCTGGGTCAATTAGTAAAATCACTTTTTGCTTATTAAGTATAAAAAGTAGGATTTAAGTCGTTCCAAGTAATAACAGACAGAACAAAGTAAATTACCAAGCAAAATAAAACAAAAACACGCAAATTTAATCCTAATACAGTAAGAAACTAAATGCAGGTAAATCTCACCCTCACAGATGTTCCAAAAAGCTTCTTTCACAGACTAGGCTCCTTCCTAGTCTGGATCCAGCAATCACTCACACTCCCATAGTTACTGTCCTTTGTTCCAGTTTCTTTCAGGCATCTCTTTGGGGTGGAGAGGCTATCTTTTGAGCCAGCTGAAGACAAAATGGAGGGGTTTCCAGGGCCTTCTGTAGTTTCTCTCTTGTGGGTGGAAACCCCTTTGTTCTCCTGTGTAAAATCCCCTCAACAAGATGGAGTTTGCAGTCACCTGGGCAAGTCACATGTCTATGAATGATTCAGCTTTTTGCAGGCCAACGCCATTGTTTACATGTTATTTTGAACGTTCCCAGGAAAGCTCAGATGTGGATTGGCATCTCCCAAAGTTGATTGTCAGATAAGCGTTTCTTGATTGGGCACTTACTGAGAATAGTCCTTTCTCAAGAAGCTGACCAAATACTTCACTGAGGCTACTTAGAATCAAACAAGTACATAGCCAATATTCATAACTTCAAATACAAAAATGATACACACATACAGAGAGCATAATTATAACCAGCAATCTACAACCTTCCCATAGACACCCTATTTGGCCTCCTCTGTACAAGACCTGGTGCAACCACAGGACCCTGGTTGCAACAATAATCTATACGGTCACAGTTTGTCAATAACGCCACAATGTTTCATTATCTCAAAGGCCAATTCCCAGAGAGACATTAGGGACAGGTTACTGAGGGCAGGGGTTTGTTCAATAGCTATCAATGGTTGCAGGGAGAACAAAATATGAAAAGGAATGTGGGTACCTAAAGGAATCTAGTGCAGACTTATCAGCTCTGGAGCCCTAAAGACTCAGCTATAGATACTCTGTCAAATACTCCTAGTAGGGAACAAACAGTGAGTAACATTACCACCCTCCACTAGGTACACCTCTACCCCGCTATAGCTCGGGTCCTCGGGAGACAAAAAAAAAAAAAAAAAAATCTCACTGCGTTATAGGTGAGACCGCTTTATATCGAACTTGCTTTGCCACTCCCCCCTGGTTCCTGTTCCCTGACTGCCCCCTCCAGAGACCCCCGTCCCTAATCACCCCCAGGACTCCACCCCCTACCAAACCCCCCTGCTCCCTGTCCCCTGACTGCTCCAACCCCTATCCACACACCCTGCCCCCTGACAGGCACTCACCGGCAGCGGCAGGAAGCGGAGCAACTTGGCCCCAGTCTGCTCCACTCTGCCACCTCCCAGTCGTGGAGGGCATCCTTTCCCTAACCTCCCCGCACTCACCGGCAGCAGAAAACGGAGCGACGCGGCCCCAGCCTGCTCCGCTTTCCTTGCCCTGGCCCCAGCCATGTCGCTGGGGAACAGGGGGGTTGGGGAAAGGTCCCGCATTCACCTGCGGCGGGAAGTGGAGTGCCGCGGCTAGGAGCTGGCGGAGTGCAGTGGGCTGGGGCAGGGCTGCTCCGCTTCCGCCATTGCCGGTGAGTGTGTGGGGGGGATCCCTTCCCCCGAGCCCCCTCCCCCGAGCAACACGGCTGGGGCTGGGGCGAGGGAAGTGGAGCGGGCTGCTCCCAGCCCCCTGCTAATCCCCTGGACCACTCTGGGACTGCAGGGCCCCCAAAAGTGCCCTCTCCACAGCTCCTGCCTCCCGGGGGGGAGCCCCTGAGACCCTCTGCCCCTTATCCAATCCCTCGACCTCAGCCCCCTTAACACGCTGCTCAGAG
The DNA here is from genome assembly GCF_013100865.1 of Trachemys scripta elegans. NCBI lineage: Eukaryota > Metazoa > Chordata > Testudines > Emydidae > Trachemys > Trachemys scripta. The sequence goes on from NC_048299.1 coordinate 246,920,335, forward strand.
CAGCGTGTCAGAGCTTTACCGCATTGACTGCAAACCCACGTTATATCAGGTCATGTTGTATCAGGATAGAGGTGTATTAATGAAGGTAACACGCTGTGCCCAAGAAGCCAAGACACTCATATAGATGCTGGGGGAGCAGTGGCTCTACTGCATTCTCTCCCTGGCCCCAAACACCACAGAGACCAGTGGGTTGGGGTTCTTTGGCTTTAGGGGGCTGAGGGAGAAGCCCTTGGTAGATTTCCAAGAATCCTCACCCCCGGCAATGGGTATCCAAAGCTCTGCACAGCTTCTGGGACATCCATAGGTTTAATGGATAAAACCCCTTGCTAGATGCAGAGAGAGCAAACACTGCCCCGCATGACAGAATGATTCTGAGAAAATGCGGGGAATGCAACTTCTGTTTCCTATCATGAGTCAAGGTATAGAGGCCAAGCTTCCCTCTACCAAATAAAACAAGTGCTCCAAAGACACTAGATTACAGTGTTTAGACATGGTTTATTTCTTTATTAACTTTATTTAAATCATTTTAGGCTTTGCAATAAAACAAGGAACTAGCAAGCCATAGATATTTCCCCGTCCATTTCTTTAGGAAGTCTGGCATGGCCAGGACCATCTTTTGAACCGTGTTACTGAAACTATACAAATATTTCACACATGACTTGAATAAAGATTGTAACAGGACTTTGGTATCTTATTTTTATCTAAGGGACCTGAGCAAATCCATATAGAAAAGAGTGAATACCCTGGACTAAACATCAAGTATCTTAATTTAAATTATAACATTGGATAAATGCTTAAAAAAAAAAAAAAATCTCCTCATACCACCAAGTTGAGGATGATATAAGCAGAAAAGAGGTTGCCTTTCCCCAAACAGGTCACATTCAGGTTGTAACATTTTCTCCTTCCATGTGAACGTACTGCTCATGAAACATGCTGCATTGAGAGCTCCAGAATTTGTAGTTCTCTATTTAATCAAAGAACAGGTAAAAGTACAGCCATAGGTGCAAGCTTTCCCTCAATGCCCCACCAATGTGTCTCCCTCCAGACTGGACAGGCTATCTCTAGAAGAAAGAGTAGTTCTACTTCCATGCCTGTTAAATCCTTGACCTCTTTGCTCAGACTCTGAACAAGGGGGAGCCAATTATTCTTATTTTTGTGATGTGGACACCTGTCCACCAGGAACTAGACCGACATGCCTGACTTACTTCACATAATTCAGATGTTAACTACAGTAGAACCCTGTTTATCTGACCCTCCATTATCTGGCTCTCCTATTAAGTGAACAACCAGCCCACACACTTCCAGAAGTGGGAGATCTCTCCTGTGACCACTAGATGGTGCTGCAGCCTCATACTTACCCATTCTCTGGATTATCTGAGTTTTCCGATCTGGCCCCAGGTCCCAATTAAATCAGATAAATGGGGTTCTGCTGTACTTTGTCACTGTCAATCTGGGCTGGATTGTTACTGTTATTCCTTCTACACCAAATGTCACTATGTCAAATTATAAAACCACCCCTTCAATTTGTGCCTATACAGTAGCAGTTGCCTGTGATATAAACTAAAACACACACACACACACACACACACAAGATTGAATACAGATCACACATCACCATTTATGCAGCACTCACTAATTGGGGCTGATAGTCACAATGTACTACAGTGTTGACAGAATAATTTAAAAACACTAGTACACTGTGACTACCTGTAGTCTGAAAATTCTATTGTAATGCTGTGATGTTGCACATTGAACATGCTATTCTACAGATGACCATCACCCCAGTATCTGGGTTCTCAATGGTATAAGGCTCAAGTAAAAAAATACACCTCAAGGGGAAAAATCAGAACGATACACTATCTTACATTACAAATATACTGGTGAAATTCAGAAAGATGGGAGAGTATAGAATACCCAGCAGAATGGATAAAATAAAGAAGATATGTAGAAATTGATATTTCAATGTCAGATGCTGATCACAACCCCAGTGCAATAAGGGATTAAAGCTGCTGTAAATCTGCTTACTGTTAAGACACTTACATGTAAGTAGCAGCAACTGGATTAAACAATAAAGTAGGTTGAGATTTGAACAACACCAAAAACTTTCTCCTTCTCTGTCTCGTTACAGGCTCAAGTTTTAAATATAGATCCACCTGATTTATAATATTACAAAACAAATCTTATATGAAAGATATTTTCCCTTGAACGCTTGCTGCTAGTACTGATAGGCCGAGTTTGGCACGTGTCATGAAAGCTGCTTGATCTAGATAACAGGTTAACAGGGAAATCCAAGCAAATTGTATCACCTGATCTGATAAGTTCGTACCATAATCATACTGTATACCCCACTAAACACATACCACTCCTTCCTCTACTAATGTTTTTGAAGCAGTGGAGAAGGGTACTCTATCATAGGGACAAAGGGGAAGCACTGTTCTAGATTCACGAATTTACATTTTAAAACTGTTGTCAGAAGAGTTTGCAGGAACATATTTACATGCAGTGTTACCTCATCTGGGTTCAAGATTAAAATACTGCAAAGTGAGGCACAGATGCAAATTAAGAAATACACCTCTACCCCGATATAACGTGACCCGATATAACACGAATTCGAATATAATTCGGTAAAGCAGTGCTCCGGGGCTGCGCACTCCGGCAGATCAAAGCAAGTTCGATATAACGCGGTTTCATCTATAACGCGGTAAGATTTTTTTGGTTCCTGAGGACAGCGTTATATCGAGTTAGAGGTGTAATTAACTTAACTAAAGCACAGTAAAACATAGCAGCCATTTAAAAAAAGCGAGTTTTATCCAATGGTCACAACAACATGAGTCAAACAAGTTCTTTATAGTACAGTAACTCCCCATTTAACATTGTCCCACTTAACGTTGTTTCAATGTTATGTCCCTGCTCAATTAGGGAACATGCTCGTTTAAAGTTGTGCAATGCTCCCTTATAACGTCGTTTGGCTACCTGCTTGTAAGATTCTGTGGAAGAGCAGCGACTTTACAAGGGAGCATTGCACAAGTTCCACTTCTCCGCCTCCTCTCCCTCCCTCCCACTGCTTCCCCCATTGCCAAACAGCTGTTTGGAGGCGCTTAGGACTTTCTGGGAGAGAGCAGGAGGAACGGAGACGCAGGGCTTCCCCACTCCTGCCCCTCCCTCCCAGAAAGTCCTAAGCGTGAAGTGCTGGGAGGGAGGGGGAGAGGGAGGAGGAGAAGCAGGGAAGCCCCATGTCGCCACTCCTCCCCCTTCCTCCCAGAAAATCCTAAGCGCCGCTAAACAGCTGTTTGGCGGCGCTTAGGACTTTGCGGGGGGGAAGGGATGTGGCGTGCTCCGGAGAGAGGGTGGAGTGGGGGGAGGAGGGGGAAAAAGGTGGGCTTGGAGTGGAGCGGGGACAGGAAGAGGCGGGCCTGGAGCATTCCCGGCAAAATCCGAGACTGTTCTCCAGGGAAGTTGCCACTGCTGCTGCAAAGGTGCTTCCCAGCCAGGGTACTTCCCAACCACAGTACAGTACTGTATAGTATACAGTATAATACCTTTTGTCTGACCCCAAAAAAATTCCTTGGCACCTAACCCCCGCATTTACATTAAATCTTATGGAACAATTGGATTCGTTTAACATTGTTTCACTTAAAGTTGCATTTTTCAGGAAAATAACTACAACGTTAAGTGAGGAGTTACTGTATATCCCTTTAAGAAGCTGCATGAATTTCTAAGAGGACCTTTTTACAGGGTGCAATGCAAAAAGATATTTACATCATAGGTTATAACCTACATATTGTATTGCTAAATTACAGTTTATTCAAGTGTAAATTTATAACTTCACACAAAGTAGGAAGCCAGAAAAAAAAAATCCTAGTAGACTTCAGAAGAAATACATAAAACTTCCCAACACGAAGTGAGATGGGGGAGTGGGAAAAAGTCAAGATGCTCTCTGAAGAGAGATTAGAAATCTGCATCCAGCGTGAAAACATTGTCTGTTGTTTCTGCCATAACTGCAAAGCGCTGATACTCTGAAACCCGCTTCTCAAAGAAATTTGTTTTTCCTTCCAGTGAAATATTCTCCATGAAATCAAAAGGATTTTCTGCTTGAAAGACCTGAAAGCAAACTTTATTAAATTGGAGTTCCTGAAATGACAACATGATGCTCCTATGAATTCCCACATGAATAATCCACAAAATGATGTTACTTACCTGTAACTGTGGGTTCTTCGAGATGGGTGATCCCCATGTGTATCCCACACATGGGTACACATGTGCTCCATGTGCCTTAAACTGGAGATCTGTAGCAAGTAACGTCTGTTGGTCCATGCATGCAGAGGTGCTCTCCTTGTGCTTCAAACTGAGGGTGGTATGGACAGACACCTTTCCAGTTCCTTCTCTTACCATGAATTAGATAACATCTGAAGCAGAGGGGAAGGAGAGCGGGTAGTGAAATGCAGATAGGGACCACACGTCTCAAAGAACCTCCACTTAAAGGTAGGTAACTTCCATTTCTTCTTCAAGTGCTGGTCCCTATACACACACACACATACACACACACACACACACACACACGGGAAGTGTGAGGATGCAGTTGGTATGGATATCTGTAACACTATTGTGCCTACAGCTGCATCTGCCATGGAAGCCTGGCCTAGAGCAAAATGCTTTGTAAAGCTGTGGCTGGATCCCCAGGTAGCCGCTTTACAAACGTCCAGCATTGATACAGCTCAAAGAGATGCCACTGAGGTTGCTTGAGGCTGAGTAGACCCTCATACCCGTCTGGACGAGTTACACGTGCCAGCTGATGAGACAGAATAATGCATCCAGAGATCCACTTAATGAGTCACCGAGTCAATAATATTTGTCCTTGTGAGCACTCTGTTATGGCGACAAATATTCTTGGTGTTTTCCCATTCAGTTTCATTCTTTGCAGATAAAAGACCAAGGCCTATTTGACATTCAAGAAGTGCAGTCTTTTTTGTTTGTTTGTTCGCTGAAAACATGAGGTTTTGGGAATAATATTGGTAAGTGAATAAGTTTGTTCATGTGAAACTCTGAAATCAAGATAGACTTTCTCTGTGATATATGGTGTACAGCGGATCAATCATGAATGCACCCCATTCATTCACCCGTCTGGCTGACTTGATGGCAAATAAGAAGGCAACCTTCATGGAAAGGCATGACATGGAACATATGACCATCATTTTGAAGGTAAGAGCTGAGAGTACCAAGCTGAGGTCCCATGTACTGTGGGTACTGTCACTGGTGGTAAGGTCCTAATGAGTCCTTTGAGGAAGGAAATTGTGGCAGGGTGAGTAAAGATAATGTGGCTTTTCACTGGATGAGGGAAGGCACTGACTGCTGCCAGATGGACTTTCAGCTAGCCAGTGGAAAAACCTGACATCTTGAGGGACTGGAGATAGTCTAAAATGGCAGTGATACCTGCCAATTCTGGTGAACGCTGTTTAGCTAGAGAGCATTTTCTAGTGGAGATTTTTCTGCTGCGATTGAGAATAGTTCAGATGGCCTCTGAATATGAACGTTTTAGGTATGATGATCCAAATACCAGGCCATGAGATGAAGAGGGTCTGGGTTGCAATCTCTGATCCTGCCCTTCTCCTGATCCAGAAAAGATCGTATATAGGTAGGAGGATGGGATGACGTTCATAGGAGGTCCAGAAGCAAAAATGTCTGGGCCAACTGGATACGATGAGGATAACCTTGGCCCTGTTGTGGCGAATTTTCTATAGAACCTGAAGTAGTGGGGGATGGAAGGAAAGACGTACCTTAGATGGTCAATCCAGGATAACAGAAGGGGATCACCCTTGGAATCTCAGCCTAATGTTGCTCTGCAACTGTAGAGATTGAATTTCTTGTTTGTCTGGGAGGCAAACAGGTCCCAATATGGTGTTTCCCAATGGGTGAAGATTTCAGTCAAGACAGAATAGTGTATTTCTCACTCACGGTCTGCAGAGAAGTGCCTGCTGAGATTTTCTGCCAGTCTTCTGCATACCTGGTAAGTATGTCACCAACAGCAAGATGCTCTTCTTGATGCACCAGTCTCAAATTCACTGCCTCTATACACAGAGGAAGAGATCTCACTCCAGCCTGTTTGTTTACACAAAAGACGGTCAATCATGTTGTCTGACATTAGCTGGATATGATGGAACCATGAGGGGGAGGAATGCATTACAGGCAAGGTGAACTGCCCTCCTCTCCAGTACATTTATATGCATTCTGGCCTCACATGGGAACTATGTGCATTGTGCAGTGTGACTGTACATGGTGGCTCCCCACCTTATGAGGGATGCCTCTATGATTATGGTTGCGTCCAGTATGGGTGGAAGAAAGGGGATTCCCGCTCACATCTAGTCCGGTTTTGTCCACTATACAAGAAAGGCTCTGACCTTTACAGTATTGTTATCCTGGTATTCATGTTGTCCTTGTCCGGAGAATAAACAGACCAAAACCAGGCCTGCAGGCAACAGAGATGCAGTCTAGCAAATGATGTTAAATACACTCACGCAGCCATGCGGCTCAGTAGGGAAAGACACACTCCTCAATGTAGTGCAAGGCCTAAGAGTGACTGCTCATGGCCTCAAATCTGTTTAAAGGGAGATAGCCTTTACTGAGGACGAGTCTAAGGTCAGTCCTATGAATTCTACAGTGTTTGTGGGAGTGAAATTTTCTTTATTTATACAGAACCCCAATGTTGTCAGAAATGGAGTAAGGACAGGGTTGCCAACTGGGCTTCCTGGCTTGTTCAGCATGTTACTAGTCAGTCATGCAGATATGGGAAGATGGCGTAGCTGTTGTGCCTCATCTGGGCCACCACTGAGAAGACTTTCGTAAAGACCTTGGGTGCGGTCACTAGCCCATATGGGAGTACTCTAAACTGGTAGTGCTCTTGTCCTACCATGAATCTTAGAAAGCTTCTGTGGTACCAGTGAATATCCACATGAAAGTAAATATCTTTAGGTTTGCTTGTGGTACTCTCTCTTCAGGGCCAGGGTATAAATCTCCAGGAAGCAAAGAGTTGATCTAGAGTCCTTAAGAGACCATAATGTAGCCATAGGGCTAACCTGCTGACTCATTGCTCTTCTTACTGAAGAGATTATACTCAAAAGGCAAATGCTCAGTGGTATTCTGGACTTCTGCGAAGAACTAAGATGAGCGAAACCATGATTCGTGCCTCATGACTGGCTGGGGTGATGGGTCTAGATAAGTGGTCCCCAAACTTTTCAGGGTCATGCCTCCCTTACCCCTGTCTGTGCCCCAACCCCAGAGCCAGGAGCGGTTCTGTCCGGGCTTGTCTCCCTTGGGGAAAAGGGTCCCCTGGAGCACTCAATTTATCCGATAAAAAGGTGGGCTCCTGTTCTACCCGTGGTGCCAGCAGCACCAATGGAAGAATTCTCTAACTTGTGGATGCAGTGGGGGACGATCCTCTTTTCCTTGAGGTGTTTTTTCCTGACACTGAAATGTCTCTAAAAAGGACCAGGCCCAACAGCAGTGGAGATTATGAATAGAGCTGAGCAAAAATATGTTCCAGAAAAGTAAAGGTTTCAGTTCTTCCTGGAGTTCAAGGAGTTCCTGAGGTGGGGACCAATGGATCTGGGGCCGGGCCTCCAATGCTCTTGAACTCAGTGTGCCGGAATCACTGATTCCCAGTTGTACAGTGTAAAGCTCTCAGACAGGGCCAATCTGTCTTGTGGGAAGGAGTTGGAACCAGAACTGTTAGATCCTTCTTCCTTTGCACCTTTCCTTCTTGGACAGGTTTGTGCAGACCTAATCCCTAAGGACCAGCGAATGAGGACTTACCTGACTTAGACCAACACGGGAAGGGATCCTTTTTCATAGAGGCAAATCTAGATAGAAATCTCTCCTTATGCTTATACTTATGTTCCCTACTCTTATGAGAAGTTTATTAGGCTTAATTTTTTCAACCCCTAGTCCAGAGCTTGTACTCAGCAGGGGCACAACTCGCAACAAGGCCACTATACCGAGGTTCTCCCCAGCCTGCATCTGACTGGGGTCTTATGGCCAGCTCCATGAGATGCTTCCACAGATGGAGGTCTCATCCCTCACAGGTTTGAGTGAGCCTCCCCAAGTCAGTAAAGGAAGCGCTAGTGTTCATTGATGAAGCAGAAGGAACCAGGGCGGGAGATACAGTTCTTAAACTCTGGGACTTTTGGCATAGTCCTTTTCCACAGGGAGAAGCTCCGGAGAACTAAACAAATTATACTAGCTATGAAAATACTAACACACTTAAACACTAGGTCTAAACTTACTAAAAACTATTTACAATATATAATTACAGATATTGTAAGCAGAGGAAGATCAATGCGGACACAAAGAAGTCAAACCAGGCAGTGGTAAGAAGGAATTGGAGAGGCATTGGTCTGTGCCACCCTTTATGCCCTCAGTTTGAAGCATGAGGAGAGCAACTGCAAATGTGAGGACCAACAGACGCTTCTTACTACAAATCTCCCATCTCAGGCACTGGAAGCACATGCGTGCCCATGTGTGGAATTCACATAGGGACCAGCACTCGACGCAGCAGCATCCACTTGCTGGTAACATCCCTTGGTAAAAATAAAGCAGGAATTCTCCGCACCTCATAGGTAATATCTAGACTGGTTCTCCCCTCCTCAACCCACCAACCCTGGCAACCAGCACTCAGCAAGGGAACATGAAATATCTCAGGAAACAAGAGATTAGAATAGACTTGGGTCTCATTCCACTAAAGCAGTGTAATATAAACATTTACTTTTCATGCCCTGAGAGAGCCACTCTACCCTATATATTGATTAATATTTTTTTACTTGGGGTTTGTACCATGAATGCATCCAGCACAAAAATACTCTACGCAACTCAACTTATTTTCAGAGGTTCACTTCTTTCTGTGTGTAATTAAAGGGTTTATCCTCAGGAAGATCTCCTCTCAGCATTATTAATAGATCTGTTTTCCTCAGAGTAACAGTATTTTTCAAAGGTCACTTGCTTCCATCTAAGCAAATTCAGCGTTATATTGACCACCCAAGAGATGGGCACGCTAATCTGTTAACCTTGTGCAATGAATATAAACGATTCTACTTTATTATAGCCTCGTAAAATCAGAACACCTGAATGCAACACACACTTCCAATTTAAATCCAAGTAGTAATTACAGGGGAACCCTGGCCAGAGAAACAATGGTTTAATCTGTTTCAAATAATGAAATCTGAATATTGACATTGTTCTCTGAGTGAGATACAGCAGAACACATAAGTGCAGCATGGGTGCGATGCCCACACCTGTGGTAAATTAGTGCAGCACACAAACAACTTTGCTTGGCCATTTTAACAGGCCAATATTTCTTGGAAGTGTCATCTCTCTCAACTTTCTTACCTTAGAGAACCCAAGTTCTGTCAGTAAACGGTCTGCCACAAATTCAATATATCGTTTCATCAAAGTGCAATTCATTCCAATCAGCCCTACTGGTAAAGCCTCTGTTAAAAACTCCTGGAGTAAAACACAACAGTGACATTTAAAGAAGGGACAGTGCAACTTAAGGGGAACAAATAGTATCTACTTGGTGGTGGTATATCGTTTGTGATATTTCTATGAAATCAGACCCAGAGGTTGTTTACAACTTAAATAACTTGCATCACAAGAAACACAGCAAATGTCTCCTGTTTTGATCGGCTCTTTGCAACTTTCTATGTTTAATATTTATTTTGTGAAAGAGTCAGTGAGAATTTTCACTTGTGTTTTTTTTATATGACAGATCCAATTCTCACTAACAATCAATGCAAGTTTTGCCATTGAATTCAAGGGGAGCCGGATCAGATCCTATGTGTAGCAAAAAAAAAAAAATCTAACCTGTAAGTAAATGTGACTGAACATGAAAGAGAAAACCCACCTGCGGTGGCATTCGCTTTTACTAATCACTTGGCTAGTACTCTCAAAAATCATCTCTGCCTTCTATTCTCTGTGACAAGCAAGAGTACCAAGAGATTGATTGTAGGTGGTGTGTTGGAATTTTACAGTGATTCACATGTGTGGACCAGTCATTTATTAGGAATTCCAGAAATTCTACTACAGCATCACCTTCTTTACACATGAAAATCCTCTTGTGCCATCAGTGACACTGATCAGTCTTGTCTGCTCACCTGCTCAATTTCAACTGCATTAACAATGATCTCCTTGACCCTCTCTTCTGAAGGCTTGTTCACTAAATAATGAAATATTAGGCAAGCAAAGTCACAGTGCAGACCCTGAAATACAAAAGAATGAAAGTTTAGTTTCTCCTGCCCCTCATGATTTGCTATTTAAAGCCTTGTACTGATAATTGTCTCTCAGAGGAATAAGCTTCCTAACTTGCTGCTTCATGGCAATCAGGGTGGATAAAAATCAATCAGAAAAATCAGTTTTTATTTAAATAGTTTTTTTCCTCAAAAAATCCGATCTAAAAGATACATTATAGCTCAAAGGTATCTCATCATGGAATAGAGATTATAAATTCTTATTCTATACTATGAGACAATATATTCATGTAATGTTTAAGAAAAGGTTTGTAAATGAGTTCCAATAGTTCATGGAATAGGGACCCAATCTTATGGAGTTCCAAGGGCTTCTGTATATATTATTTAGGTTAAGCTTTCTATCTACCCAATGGGACTCAGTGCTCAGTCTAGAACAGTGGTCTCCAAAGTGGGGTGTGTGCAAGAGGATCCTTGGGGGTGCACGGCAGGAGGAGCGCATTTTTTGAGTCTGAGCAGCTTTTTTATTTTATTTTATTTTGCTTCGGCACAGCAGGAGGTGCTTGCTCAAAAAATTTTTACTGATAAGGGTGCGCGATCAAAAAAGTTTGGAGACCACTGGTCTAGAAGATACCATCAGAGATGTTTAGTTTTGTAGTTCTCAAACTGTGGATTTGTGTCTCCAGAGATAACATGATCGTTAACAGCAAAAATGATAAATAATATTTATAGATGAGAAATAACAGACCTCAACCCTATTGTCCCTCTGCAAATTTGTGTACACAGAGTCAATCCCTTACCTCTCTAAAAGTGAAAAGTTTCAAAAAGTTCAATGAATAGAAGATTGTTGGGAGCGGAATATATCTGGACAAGGAGAAGTCTGGAGACAAATGCGAGAAGGGAGGGACAGGCAGTAGAAACAAAAGTGAAACTGTTTGAGCAGCATATTCCAGAAGTCTTGAGGTCTTTCTGAGTGTAGCCTTCATTGATTTGAGATCTACCATGCCATTCTCTTACTAGAAGGGAAAATCTATAATGGCAGAAGGCAGTAAAAGAGACCCAGTTTGGGAATATTTTAATGAAGTTCCTCTACCTGTGAGTAAAACAGGCATCCGTACAAAATACAAACAGTGCAACAAAGAAATGCAAGGCCTGGTTGCCCAAATGAAACATCATGAGAAGTGTTCCTCCTCAGGAGGAAGCTGTGTTGAAGATGATGAAAAGAACATGTCAATTTGATTTAAATCAAATCCACCCTGATGGCAACACTGATGTAATTGTATTTCTCAAAACTTAAAAGGGCACTCATTTATACTGGACAGAAATCATGTAATCATGTTATAGCATCAGACATTGGAAGTAGATTTGTGAACACTCATGGTTTCAAGATATTTTAATTATCTTTACAGTAACTCCTCACTTAAAATCGTCCCGATTAACGTTGTTACATTGCTGATCAATCAGAGAACATGTTAGTTTGAAGTTGCGCAATGCTCCCTTATAACGTTGTTTGGCAGCCGCCTGCTTTGTCCACCGCTTGCAGAAAGAGCAGCCCATTGCAGCTGGCTCGTGGGAGCTTGGAACCAGGATGGACTGGCAGACCCCCCCCATCAGCTCCCCACTCCCCTAAGTTCTCCGTGCGGAGCACACCCAGCAGGCTATCAATTGCTGGCAGTTCAGCTGTCCCTCCCCACCACTGCCATGTGCGCCAACTTTTCGTGGTGCCAGTGGGTGCTCAACCCTCCTCTGCCACCGGCACCGACTCCACCCCTGCCCCGCCCCCATTCCAACACCTTCCCCAAAGTCCCCAACTCTGCCCCCTCCCTGCCCCTATTGGACTCCTCCCCAAATCCCTGCCCCAGCTCCGCCTCTTCCCCGAGCGCACTGCATTCCCCCTCTTCCCCCCTCCCTCCCTGCGCTTGCTGCCGTGAAATAGCTGTTTCGCGGCAGGAAGCGCAGGGAGCTTGGGGAGAAGCGGAGCCACGGGGTGCTCAGGGGAGGAGGTGGAGGTGAGCTGGGGCGGGGGGTGGGAGGACAGCTGCCCACCAATTTTTCCCCGTGGGTGCTTCAGCCCCGGAGCACCCAGGGAGTTGGCACCTAAGGCTCCTGCCCTCTGCCTTGGAGCTGCTCCCAGGGAGTCTCCTGCTTGCTGTGCAGGGTTGGGGGAAGAGGGGTGCTGTCAGGGTGTCCTCACCCCTGCTCCTGCACCCCGCTTACCCCATCTCCATAGAGCAGGGGAAGGACATGACAGGGCTCAGGATGGAGGGAGCTTGCTACCAGCAGTTGCTGTCTCAACTTACTGATCTTTTTAAAAAGGCAATGTACTTAGAGTGGGGTCAGTGTACTTAAAAGGGCAATGCACATCTCTCTCTCACAGGGTGTGTCTCTCTGTCTCTCATGCTGTCTCCCCTCCCTCCATCTGTGCTGCCTTGTAGAATGTGAGGCTACATTAACAACAACGTGTTAATCCTTGAGGGCTCAGCCAAGTGCTAGTTCATCATTCAGCACTAAGGCATTCCCTGGGAAATATTCCACGCTCTGACTCCACCACCTCAACCAAGCTTCACAATCATCATTGCTGTGTACAAGTATTAAATTATTTGTTTAAAACTTATACTATGTGTGTACACATGTGATATATATAGTCTTTTGCTGGTGAAAAAAATTTCCCTAGAACCTACCCCCCCCCCCCCTCCCCATTTACATTAATTCTTATGGGGAAATTAGAATCGCTTAACATAGTTTCGCTTAAAGTCAAATTTTTCAGGAACATAACTACAATGTTAAGCGAGAAGTTACTGTATTAAGATTTTTTCCTCCTCTCACGTGCCCTCCAAGCTCTTGCAGAAAGGAGGAGGTTAATTTAACAAAACAAGTTCCATTACTAAGATCAAATCTAAAACTGAAAAATACTTTTTCATGCAACATGCAGTTAGTGTGTAGGTCTCGTTTCCACAAGATTTCATTAAGGACATTAAAACTCAAAATAGAAGAGGATTGCATAGAATATGGACAATAAGAAAACCCAGAGTGACAACAGTGAAGATTAAAACAAATCAGCCAACCAAGAGTTTTGGAAAAGTTATAAACCCTCATAAGCTAACCTCGAATGGGCATTAGAAACAAAATTCCCAGAATAAAATTTCTTTAACTGCCTGCTGCAGGATTTCTTGCACATTCCTTTGGTTCCACAGTTGCTGCCCACTGTCAGAGAGAGAATACTGCACTAGATGGACCATTAGCCTGGTACTTGCATTATGTTACCTGATATTTTAGTAGGATTTTGGCTAATTTTTAAAATCTGTGGCTCTCCCGCTTAAAAGAGAATGACTGCTTGTACATTCCCCAAATAACCATGCATTAGGTGGTGCCCACAATCTGTCTAACCAGATTCATCAAAAAACAATTTACATTTTCTTTTCTTTACAGGATTTTATATTGCTGTTTTATCATTTTAGTTTTGTGCTGAGCCTCTCTCAATACAGATGCCTTGTGCATTTTGTACTTTTATTGCAATAACTACCTATTTAGTTACAATTATGCCATTGGAAATTGAACTAGAAAACTGTGGGGGGTTTTGGTGCTGAATGACATGCCACAAAAAGGCAGTTAGACTTATTGTATTTAGCATCCTACATCACATTAACCTGAAAGTGAGTTTTATAGAAAACTTCTGCTGAAAACCACACACATATTGATTGCATGAAAAAGGTTACAATGACTTCTAGGAATAGAAAATGAAACTGGATCTTATTAGTGGACATGAAGTAGAATTTATTTTCCAAAGCACTAAAGTTGCCTCAAGCCTGAGCCATACATTGCTTTATTTTCCAGTCCCATCAGGTACTTCAACAATTCTATCATCATAATATAGCTTCCTTCTAAATTAAACGAGAGCTACTGGCTATTTTCCCTTGTGATGGAATCCTTTACCATTTTAAGCCAATGCCAGTAGATTCAATCATTTCTATGTTTATCTTGCATATTAATCTGTCCTTCAGGTTCTACAGCGCTCCAGATTTTAAACTTGATGTATGTTTTCTAACAGCACCTTAACTGTGCAGGGCCCCGCCCATGAGGAGCCGTCACTACAAGATGGGGTGAGGAGGGACTAGGAGGATAAATGTTACTACAGTAGTTACTACTATTACTACTATATGTTCAGTACCAGAAAAATACTGGCAGGTGCAGCCTTACAAATATATTACAAGCCACCGTACTTTTTAATTTCTTAAAAAATAGTTTAAGTTAAAAAGTGTTCCACACCAACAGTGTCAGTAATACAGAACAGCAGTTGTTCCACTCCACAAGATATATTTACTGTATGTTACTAGAGGAACAAGAATGGGAACAAGGTCAGCCACTTCAGTAGAAATATCCCCTACACTGGACCAAACACTGCAGAAGGCCCTGTGCAAGTACTGTGTTCTGTACTTGGAGAGAGCTATAGAAAGGGACAAGGCAACCTGTACCATCCACCACCTGAGTGGTAGAAGCCAATGCAAAGCCAGCTGCATTCATATACACACTAGGACCCTAGGGTGAGCAGGCTGAACCTCCATTGTAAAGCTAGTGGGCACAGGCTGCACTACAGAATCCCATGTATGTGGCTACCCCTGGCTGGCAGCGCAGTCCAGTACATGTCCACACCTGCTGCTCTGCTGGCTATTTGACTTCTGCTGCCTTCAGTGCCGGAAGCTGAGCACTGTGCTGGCTCAAGTCTGCTCTCTCCCATTATTCACCATCACTTTGTTTCTTGTGCCATGTGTCTCCAGTTCATTCCTTGCTCATACTGTGAATTAGGATTTTTTTTCATCTTATTTCTTTTCCTTTTAAGATGATTTAGGTGAATAGCTTTATTCAGGATGCTGATTATTCTTGCCTAGAAACAAGGTGGTATTTAAGCTATCCTACATTCGTTTAACATCTGCCCAGAGGTAATTTATTTCTCAAACCTGTTCCTACACCTTCTCCCTTAAAACATGTTCTAAAAATAGCCTACTCCCTCACAGGATTTCAGTGCTCCTGCAGTTCCCAGTAATGTCAAGGTTTGCAGACTCAGGGCTACGTGCTGCACTGTGGAAGGGTGCCCACCAACAGAGAGGGCGGGTCTTACTGGTGCTGCCACCATCCACTGCCTGCATAACTGCCTCAGCCGAGCTATGGCTGAACGAGTGAGAGGATACTGTGGGTGTGGCTTAAAGTTAATGGACAGGTCAACCAGTTCCTTCCCCCAGTCAAGATGCTGCACCTGTCCACGTAACAAGCTCTGGAAGAATCCTACTATGTGTGTCAGGGTAGGCTGGGTTTCAGAGAACTGTCTCAGGCCTTTGCCCTCTTCCAGCCCCATCAGCAGTAACGTGTCAAAACAGCTCCGTCTTGCCAGCAACACACCCTCTCTGCCCTGCTGGATTTCCCCTTTCTTCACTGGTGTTTGCGCTCCCCCACCTTCTGCATCCACTTACCTGCTTTCTCCCTTTTCCCCAGTGAAAACCCACCTTTTCAGCACCTGACGCAATTCTCTTTTTCCTCTCCCACAGCTGCTGACAGAGATGGATGAAGTATTGCCCTTATTGGCATGGCTATGAGGCTCTGCTCAAAGTGTGTGTGGGCAGCAGCTCTAGAGGGAGAGGGGAACATGCAGAAAAAATTGTGCCTCTCCCCTCTGGCCTGCGGATTCACTGAGAGCCCAGCCACCCACTACTCTCAGCTAGAGGAACACTCTACCCCCAAACAAATGTAACGTTCCACATATTACCTCATCTCGGCTAATGAGCTCATTGGAGAATGTCAGTCCAGGCATCAGACCCCTCTTCTTCAGCCAAAATATAGCAGCAAAAGAACCTGAGAAGAAGATCCCTTCCACTGCGGCAAAGGCAACCACTCTCTCCCCTGTTTAATACAATACACTGGAAATTAAGACTCAGAAAAATCAAATTTGCTTCTAGTTTGTCAGGTATGCAGCTTACATTAGACACATTGATACTGAACAGCACTAAATCATCATCCACTTAGGTACCATATTTATATTTCATTACATAGGATCCCACAGCATGCATGTACGTGCACACATCATCATTTACCCACCAATGAAATGCAACCACATTTGGAGTGAAATAGGACAGCTATTAAAAGTGTTCAACACACAACAGTTTAGACCAGGAAGAGAGGAAAAATAGCACATCCTATTGACAGTAAAAGGGGCATTTCGGAAGGAAGAATTTAATTGCCCAAACTGAAATCTGGTCAGGATATCAGGCCTAATCTGGCCAGGACATCAGGCCTAATACCCCTGTTCCTCTTAGTAGAAGGTGGTTGTGACTAGTTGACAAGATTGGGAGATGCAGACTTCCTATGTGAGCCTAACCTGTCTGGCTCTCAGGTTCCTACATAAACGGAAGAGTAGTCTCCTACCTGATAGAGGCAAGACAGGATGCAATTCATTAAGATTTGTAAAGTACTCGGCTTTCTACAGTTTCTTCCATCTAGGAAGTTAGAGCATTATTATTCTGACTCTTGTAAAAACAGCTGAAAATCTTTAATGACCACAAATGATCTGACTCTGTTTTATGCCTTAGCCTAATGACAGCACCTCCCACTGCCTAGTAGCCACTGACTCCACAAAGACTATTGATGTAAACTGCAGAGAAGAGTGCCACCTATTGAATCACCAAACACCACTTCCTGCAACATCAGGAGTGCTTCTTGGAGATCTCTCATCCAGGTAATGACTAGTCTAACCTGTTCAGCCTCTGAGATTTAACAAGTTCACAGGCCAGGGAGTTATAGCTGTGCATGTAAACCCATACACTGAGAGGCTTAAAGGCATTTACCTAGAAAAAAATCTACACAAGTGCGGGAGATTTAGGATAATCTCAAGAGCAAATACAGCAATACTTAATGATTTGTTATGTTCAAAATTCACCAGAACACTTTAATCTTAAAAAGGCCTAATCAGAGTTCAATTAATGGTGAAATCCTATAAGGCACTGTACTTTGACATCCACATTATCAGCAGATGTATTCACAATTAGAGTCGTTACAACTAATGCTAAAGGAATTCATAATCACTGGGCTGAGATTTTTGAAGTCTAACAGAAAAATTTTTAATACATAACTTGGATACAGAAAATTTTGTTTTCCTTATCTAACTTTTTAGAGGTGCTCACTTATAAATGCTCCATTTTAGGAAATGCATTTGCATTTGGTACAATGGAAGTGCACATATTCCTCTTCTATTACTTAATGCTTATGATGGCTAAACAGGCTAATCTCTTCAGCAGCCATTCATCTGAAATGGTTCCGCTGCCTTTTTAGCACATAGGTTTAGTTTGCTGTGCAAGAAGAGATTCTTTTAACTGGTCAATTACTTTCAAAAGTTTTCTCTTTCCAACAGTGGAAGCGAAGGAACCAGAAAGACAAACAATGGAAGTGACTTGGGGAGGTCCACCAAGGTCCCTGCAAAGGGAATGCAGAGCAGAGTGATTGTGGACTCCCATGAGGAAAGCTCATGATAAGGACAACCTGCACAATTCTAGTAATCAAGCTGCCTTGCAAACCAATCAGTGGAGCGTATAGCGGGTAAAAGACACAACAGAGGTGGAATATTTTTTGTAATGGAGCCATCACTCTGCAACGAGCAATGGGGGAATGACTAAAGGAAGAGGGTCTACGATGGGTCTTGAATACCCCTTTAATCACAATAATGTATTTGTAACACATTCTGTGCATTAGCTAGATGGCATGATGACTCAACTTGTTTTCCACATAGGATAGACCCAAACTTTCCTCCTCACATTCCCTTCCAGCCAAAAATATACACCATAATATTCCTCACGGCATTGCTCTCCTAAGATTTAATCATAAAAGTCTTAGCAAGTTCTCTAGAAAGTATCCCAGGGCAGGGCACTTTCACTGGAGATCAAATAGCAGCTTGTCTAAATAAGCAAAATAATCTGTGTATCTGCACTATTAAGATCAGTAAAGTCAGTGTAGAAACCTCAGTTGAGGAGGGCCAACTAGACCGTACTGTGTCATGCATAAGAAACCGGAGCTGAGCCCTCAGTCTGGGGTTACCAATTATGCTCTTGTGAGACCTATTAAGTCATCTAGCTCCATCCCCCACCACTGTGAAATTCCTTGCACTACCTCTTCTAGTGCTTCGGCCAGCCTTGTTTTAAGTAAGTCCCAATTATGGAGCTTCCTCTACTTAAAGCAAGCAGTCAGAGCACTGAGTCCTACAGCGTCCCTGCCAGACTGCCAAGGAGAGCAGAAAGCACTTACCTAGGTACTAGTGGCCTTCGTGAAGGGTGTGTATTGGAAGTTAGAAAGGTACACGCTACAATACATCAATATCAGAGAATGGAATCTGGACCTGCCCCTCAACATCTGAGCTATTGTGGTGCAGGCAAGTGAAGTTGTGATCTCTATGGCCTGGCTCTATTAAGTTTAGGCTAGAAATTAGAAGGTTTCTAAACATCTGAAGAATGAGGTTTTGGAACATCTTCCCACTAGGAGCAGTGGGGCAGACAATCCCGCTAGATTCAAGATAGGGATGTAAATAACATGTAAAAACAGTAGCCTTATAACCACCTCTGCGCCCGGGGTCCCTCCCAGCTGCCAGGACAGACCCCAGGCACAGGACCCTGGGTGTGCTGGGATGCCAGGCGACAACCAGGATCCCAAGCGCAGGGATACCAGGTGCGCAAGGATGCCAGGTGGCAGCAGAGTCCCGGGCATGCGGGGCGGCGGCTCGGAGGGACCCCAGGTGGTTTAATCATTAACAGAAACCAATAAGCATCAAGCTTATTGGTTAACCGGTTAAACTCTTTCATCTCTAATTCAAGATGATAAATTTATGAACAGGATTATATAACAGAGTTGTCTGTGATAGCAGGGGAGGGGACCCTAAGATCCAAGAGATCCCTTCCAGTACTATGTCCCCAAATTCACTCCTGCTGCCTCCCATTGCTGCTGCCATCCCTTACTTGGCCTCTCTTCCTCACACTCTATGCCCCAGTGCCTTCACACCCATGTACTCCTCCCCACCAAAGCCCTGCTTCTATAGAAATGCATATTGTATTTTAAAGCATCCTGATGATGTATATAGATAAATACCCAGGTCTCCAGAGGTGCAAGGTCTGTGCATTAAACTCTGGCACCTTTGCCCCCTGTGCCCCACACAGATCATTTTAAGAAAAGGACATTTATTTTTCTACTCCAATGAATGGAATGCAGGTGCCATCTGCTGGTTTATTTAGGGAAAGGTCATATGGAGAAAAGAAAAGACAAATAGCATATTTACTGTATTCCTGTAGTTCACGCAGAAGAAATATACTTGACAACTCTAAAAAATACCAGACAATCCTACAAAATAAGTGTCCATAAAGCTAACGATTAAATGCAATACCTGATAGTAAAATCCATATAGCAAAATTTCTTGCTGAATGCCTACTGGCTGGCTCTTGCATACTGAAATATGTAACAAAGTTCTTAATATGCTCATTGGAAATCTCGAATCAGGAGTGTCTATTTCTGAATGTGCCTGAAGAAAACATAATGTTGGGCTAATAAGTTCTTTTCACCCCCTAGCAATCACTTTGTATGCAGAAGAAATGACAGGGTCCTGCTGTACTTTGGAATGAACATACTGAGCAGTCAGTTGACAATGTCAGAGCTAATGAAACATCTATGCAACAAACATCTGGCAATGTGTCTGGTAAAAAGTGAAAAAAAAATGTATAGAAAATACAAGTTGCCAAAGGCACTAAAAGGAAAATAAGGTATAAATAACTATGTTATATCTGGCCAAGGCAACTCTACCAGCAGACTGCAGTAAAGGAAACAGTTCCCCCCCACAACTGACATTTGGAACTTGACTAACCGTTCTCAATAGTCTCACTGAAATATTTTCAGCAAAGCCACCAATAATTGTCTGAATTTTCCCAAAGAAAAACCTTACTTGGGATGATCCCTCTTCTCCCCCCCAAATACACAACGTAACCTGCACCTCACTTCTTCCCACCCAAAACAAGAGTGTCTACACTAGTGAATCAAACAAGTTCTCGCAGTAAGATGATTTCATTTTTAGAGGGAGGGGAGGGGTGCTTGGACATGCTCACACACCCAGAGTATTATTTGAACCCATGTTAAAGTCATAATTGCCTTTTTATCCCTTATTCATAACACAAGAACCCCCCAGAACTTTTACACCTATGATCTGGGCCTTGACATTGGCACACGTCATTAGCTCAGGATTAAGATCTACACACTGATCTGAATTTTTCTTTTTTAGACATCACGGTTGGACTTGAAACTCAAGATACACGTAACCCTTAAACTCTGGAGAAATTCTGCTCTGGAATGTTGCAGCTCAGACCCAGAAAATTACCCTTTGTTAATCTGAGGCATATATAATGGAATCACCAAATTAAAAAGCTACATACCAAAAGTTGAGTCTCTGTCTGCTATCCACCTCAGGGCCCAATCTGCTTTCTTCTTGACACAAGGCATTGTTTCAATTGCATTAAATAAAAATTCTCTATAGAATGAAACAAAGGTAATATTACAAACACTTATAATTTATTTGTATTATATTAGTACCTAGAGCCCTCAGCTGAGATTGGGACCCCACTGTGCTAGAGACTATACAAACACAGAGTAAGAGACAGTCTTTGCCCCAAAGTTTTTACAATCTAACAGACAAAAGCTACAAGGGCAAACAGACAGAGAGAGGGAAAGTGACTTATCCAAGCTCACACAGCAGGTACATGGCAGAGCCAAGAATTGAACCCAGGTTTCTCAATTACCAAATCAGTATCCTATCCACTAGAGTATGGTGCATCTCACACTATAAGCCAGATAGTGGCCAGTTCCTGCTCAGGGAGACTCCCTTGCAGACCCCACACAGGAGCTGGGCACAATTTCAGCCCCTGTGGAATACAAATCCTGATTCTGGCTAGCACAGCTAACTGTGCTAAGTACCTCCAAAGGTTGCAGGAACATAAGCTTACAAAATGACATAGCAGCCATCTCCCCACTGCCCATGTACCTTGGAGTTCCAGGAGATACTGAGCTTCCCCAGTGTAAGATGCTGCCCTGGAAATGCAGCTCTGTATGACCCTCACTACAGGACCATGGTTTCTCCACACATCTGCAGTCACGGTCTAACTTTTTGCTATTGTTATTACTGTTAATATTTAAACTAAAGAGACTCTCTTGTTGACATATTAGCAACAAACAAGTTGGATGCAAGTAAAGTGATATATTTATTACCAAACCCAGATCAGTAAATAGCATTAAATTCCTAGAACGATCCATAACCAAACTGTTTCAATCTATCAATTATATTGCACTGTACAAATATTAACTAAGCCTCACAACACTCCTGTGTAGTAGGTATTAGTATTACTCCATTTTATAGATGAGGAATACAAAGCAGGAAATGTTAAGTGATTTTCCTAAGGCCACCCAGCGAGTCAGTATGGAAAAGAAGGCAGGTGATATTGGCATGTGCTACATGACTAGCCCTCTAGACTGCACAGCCAGTACTGAGGTAATATGTTCAATGGCTTTGTGACAACTTTGAGAATTACCGTTTCTTGGGATTTTTGATGTAAGTGTCTATTAGCAAACTGTACATCTCCGAGTGAACATTCTCAATTAGAATCTGAAATCCATAGAAACAACGAGCCTCTGGGATTTGCACTTCCTGGCTGAATCGCTCCACCTACCAAGAAAAGTGCCAGTTAGGATATTAGCACTACCTGAGAGAATATTTTCAAGCCCTGAGTTGAACAAACACAACCTCCCTGCCATGGAGAAAGGATGGGGGCAGTTGGATTGAAACATTTCACAAACATGCATGCAAACAGCTAGCAGATTGTGGAATTATTCTTTGAGAGAGAAAGTGAAATAAAGCTGCTGTATATATAGCTTATCAAACTGTAATCAAGAGGTTTGCTGTATATGTACTGAAAGTATACAGCAGAATACTGTAACACTGAAAACTTCACATTACACAAACACTCAGGATTTTGGTTTGATATTAAATAAAATGAACCAGTACTTCACAAAATCTCTGTGTCATAGAGAATGTGTGTCTCTTTCTCCAACCTCACCCCATACTATAATGTATTCCCTAGATGTATGCCCAGAAGTTATACATGCACAAGGTCCAGGATAGGCCATTTTCAGGCCTACACCACTGATAGTTTAAGGTCAGATATCTTGCAGCCCAGCGTGACTACAAATGGCAAATCCATATCATCAGAAAGGGGTGATCCATCACTTCCTTGTAGATTCAGAGATATCCCCAACAAGTCACCTTAGTAAACACAGGTCCTTAGAATCGGTTTTACTGAGATAAGGAACACTGGCCAGGACATAATAGTATCCCCTATATTCTTTTAAAAGTGCTATGCTAGGCAGAGATAGTATGATTTTAACCAACTCAAAGAGAAACACTGATGACACCACTGAAGAAGTTCACTCCCATCTTCCATTCCTAAAGAGCCAAAAATGAACACAGTCCACTGGAAGGGAGGACTTAAAGATTGTTTCCAGGAACGGAGTGGCTGGAATCCTTCAGACTATACTGGTGTGAGCCTTGTGACGTTTCACTCCATATCCTTTATGAAAATATCCTTATGATATGAATATGACAACTGAGATATACTTTATGCAAGATGGGTCTTGTAAGATATCATTGGAAAGGTTATAATTTACTGAATGTGATTATCCAATTTGTATGCCTGTATCATTTCTGTATCTGAAGTTAGGAATATTGACTATGTATCTGTATTTCAATTATGCTACTTTGGGTGACGCCCACTGCTAACACTTCAGGAACAACAATGGAAAAGCCAGACAGGGCAGTGGCCCATCAGCGAGGACAATGGACTGTGAAAAGGTTTGGCCTTCCTGCCGACCCTCCATACTGCCACTGACTCATGGACGCTGTGATACTACAGAGTCAGGTGGTCTTGTCACCTGATACTAAACATTACCTGGGACTTCTTGTAACTTTCCACTAGAAGGGAGGGGGGTCAAGTTTGGGAAACGAAGGATTTCCGCCTTATGTAAATCCTATTTAAGGGTTGGGAGGAACTCAAACTGGAATCCTCCTCTTCATGATGTCTGCTCAAGAAGAAAGACTGCTAAAGCCACCTGAAGGGAAGGCGGGGAGGGGTCCAGACTGAGGCGGGGTCCAGTCTGAAAAGGAATACAATTGGAACTCTGAACCACAGAAACTTTGCAACCTGCCTAAAACAACACTATAACATTTCGGGTGAGAATTTACATTGTGTAATCTGTTTCTTAAGTATATTGAGCTTAGCCTGCCTAGTTTGCTTTATTTGGTCAGTACTCTGCTTTATTCTGTTATCTCTTATAGTCACTTAAAATTCACCTTTTGTAGTTAATAAACATATTTCTTGTTTGTAATATAACCCAGTTTATGTAATTTCTAACTGGGAGGGCAAGAAGTTGTGCATATCTTCCTCCACATTGAGGGAGGCAGCAAATTTCATAAAACCTTTGGGTTTGTACCCCTTAAAAAGACTGGACACCAGAGCGTTGGAGCATGTCCCTCAGGCTGAATCTTTCCAGAGCGGATCGCTGTCTCTCTGTGCAGCTGGGTGTGGCCCTGCTTGTGTGCTTGGCTGGAAGAGGCTTGTGAGCCTAACCCAGCAAGGCCAAGTAAAGGGGACCCAGGCTGGCAGAATCATAGAATATCAGGGTTGGAAGGGACCTCAGGAGGTCATCTAGTCCAACCTCCTGCTCAAAGCAGGACCAATCCCCAACAAAATCATCCCAGCCAGGGCTTTGTCAAGCCTGACCTTAAAAACTCTAAAGAAGGAGATTCCGCCACCTCCCTAGGTAACCCATTCCAGTGCTTCATCACACTCCTAGTGAAAAAGTTTTTCCTAATATCCAACCTAAACCTCCCCAACTGCAACTTGAGACCATTACTCCTTGTTCTGTCATCAGGTACCACTGAGAACAGTCTAGATCCATCCTCTTTGGAACCTCCGTTCAGGTAGTTGAAAGCAGCTATCAAATCCCCCCTCATTCTTGTCTTCTGCAGACTAAACAATCCCAGTTACCTCAGCCTCTCCTCAGAAGTCATGTGCTCCAGCCCCCTAATCATTTTTGTTGCCCTCCGCTGGGCTCTTTCCAATTTTTCCACATCCTTCTTGTAGTGTGGGGCCCAAAACTGGACACCAGTACTCCAGATGAGGCCTCAACAATGTTGAATAGACGGGAATGATCATGTCCCTCGATTTGCTGGCAATGCCTCTACTTATACAGCCCAAAATGCCGTTAGCCTTCTTGGCAACAAGGGCACACTGCTGACTCATATCCAGCTTCTCGTCCACTGTAACCCCTAGGTCCTTTTCTGCAGCACTGCTTCCTAGCCATTCGGTCCCTAGTCTGTAACAGTGCATGGGATTCTTCCGTCCTAAGTCCAGGACTCTGCACTTGTCCTTGTTGAACCTCATCAGGTTTCTTTTGGCCCAATCCTCTAATTTGTCTAAATCCCTCTGTATCCTATCCCTACCCTCCAGCGAATCTACCAGTCCTCCCAGTTTAATGTAATCTGCAAACTTGCTGAGAATGCAGTCCACGCCATCCTCCAGATCATTAATGAAGATATTGAACAAAACCGGCCCCAGGACCGACCCCTGGGGCACTCCACTTGAAACCGGCTGCCAACTAGACATGGAGCCATTGATCACTACCCGTTGAGCCCGACGATCTAGTCAGCTTTCTATCCACCTTATGGTGCATCCCAGCACATCAGGTGACACCCCAACGGGCCCAAACCCATCAAAGGCCTAATATGTCTTAAATATTGGCCCAAGGAGAACAGGTTGCTCAGATGTCTAAGCAAAACTGAGATTACGTGCAAGAGAGAAAATGCAACTACTAAATATAATCAAGTGACTCTTTATTGTTAAGTCAAAATTAAAATGAAGAGTCTTTGCTAGCCAAATGAATGGTAACTCGTGAGAAATGGGCTCATTGTAAAGATGCCTTACCAAATTTTCATTTACAATTCCATCGCTGGCTGCAAAAAAAGCCAGGACATGAGAGATGAAGTATTTTTCTTCTGATTTCAGCTTGTTCCAGTGAGGAAAGTCCTTTGATAAATCAACCTTATGGTAAAAAAGAAAGAAAAATACAATATTATTGTCCCTTAATGTTGATAACTCATGAAGAAAAATAGAAGAAGCTTAAGCAAATCAGTGATGATGGAAGTTATCTGAGACTAAACTTGAAAACGTTTAGAGAATTTTATTACATTTGTAATTGAATTTAAAACCAAACAGTGAAAGCAATGAAGTACAGTAGTGTATCTGCCACCATGTTGTAATTTAATTGCTTTTCAGCTTATAAATGATACCCCTCCCCACACAAATACAGATCTTTGGAAACTCAGAGAATATGCACACCATTTAGAGTCACTAGAATGACCACTAGATGACTGATACTATAGTGTGTCCGCAAAGATATTTCTAATGGGAGAGTAGAATAATTTACTTTTACATAGCGCTCTTCATCAGTCTGTGAAGCACTTTAGGATGAAAGACACTATAGAAATGGAAAATGACTTTATATATTGAACCATACAACACTGTAAATGCAAAAACTTTTCCGCACTGTAAAGTGGCAAGATTTCAAAACCTCAATGTGTGTCAAAAAAACAAAGATCCTTTCCAATGTGTCTTTAAGGATACTTGCAATTAAAGACAGCATTTTGCAACGAGCCTTTAAAATGAAAAGGATTTTCTTTATGTGACATCTAATTTCTCCCACAAGACTACTGTTGGACAATAAGAAAGCATTACATATCTACTCTTCTATAAGGCTGTGAATTCTGGCTGGGGTAGCTCTCCTGACTCCTAAACTGTGGGCCTTGTTCACTGGACCATAATACTCACAGTGTCCCTAAAACACCTCAATGCACACTGGCAGAGGGCCCACCACCACACTGCAACGCATATCAGGCCTGACACACTCACTAACCCCATCACAGTGTGATCATAATATGTATCTAAAAGGTGCCTTGTAAGGTATAATATTTAAACTGATCATATGCCAGTCCTGAAAAATCATTGCATGATGTATGTACGGGTTGTGTACAATGAGTTACATATGTGTACTAGAAATAGACATTCTTAAAATGTCTTTGGAAAGCAGTGCACAAACCCTGCCTGCCCTAGATAAAGAAATGTCCATTTACCTGTCTGACCCACTTGATTACAGGCAGAGGACAATAAGAGTACATTTACACATAAGATAAACAAAGCTATCACGCTAACAAGAATGGAGAAGAGAGTTTAGTGAGCAGGCCAGGGGACAGACTCTGCATCCCAGAAAGACTTCCTGGCTCTTGAGACAGAGACAATGGACTTCAGGAAATATAAGGGTAACAAAAAAGCTATTAATCCCTCACGTAAGGGACAAGAGACCAAAGCTCTTGGAATCTGTGAAAGGTGGATCCGTCAACCATGTGGACTGAAGTCTCTGGAACCTGACAATAGATGAGAAATTGCCTCAGACCAAGATTGTAATCTGTTAAACTTTAGACACTCGAAAGCATGTTTTATTTTTGTTTTGTCTGCAATCATACCTGTCTTTTTCTCTTGCTTAGTATCATAGAATCATAGGGTTAGAAGGAACCACAAGAGTCATCTAGTCTAACCCCTGGCCAAGATGCATGATTTGTTGTGTCTAAACCATCCAAGACAGATGGATATCGAGCCTGCTTTTGAAAACCTCCAGTGAAGAAGCTTCTACAACCTCCTGAGGCAGTCTGTTCCATTGCCCTACTGTTCTTTACACTTAGGAAGTTTTTCCTGAGATTTAATCTAAATCTGCTATGCTGTAGTTTGAACCCATTGCCTGTTGTCCTGCCCTCTGTGGCAAAAGAGAACAACTTTTCTCCATACTTTTTGTAGCAGCCTTTCAAGTATCTGAAGACCACTCTCATATTCCTCCCTTAATCTCCTCTTTTCCAAACTAAACATACCCATGTCCCTTCAGCCTTTGTGCGTATGGCTTGCATTCCTTTGAACATCCCTTTGATCATCTTTGTTGCTGGCCTCTGGTTCCTTTCCAGTTTCTCTACATCCTTTCTATACATTGATGACCAAAACTGGACATAGTACTCCAGCTGAGCCCTAACCAGCGCTGAGTAGAGTGGAACTATCACCTCCCATGACTTGCACTCTATGCCTCTGTTAATGCAACCTAAAACTGCATTTGCTTTTTTTGCAAGAGCACCTCATTTCTGGTTCATGTTGAGGCTGTGATCCACCACAACTTCCAGCTCCTTCTCAGCAGTGCTGCTGCCAGGCCAGTTTTCCCCCATTCTGTATTTATGCATTTGTTTTTTCTCCCCCAAGTGCAGCACCTTACATTTGCCTTTGCTGATTTTCATTTTGTTTATAGCCCAGTTCTCCAATTTATCAAGATACTTCTGAATTTTAGCTCTATCCTCCAAAGTATTGGCAACCCCCTCCCGCCCCACCAAACTTTGTCTCATCTGCAAACTTGATCAGTATGTTCTCTCTACCTATATCCAAGTCATTAATAAATATGTTCAACAACACTGGACCCATAGCAGATCCCTGTGAACCCCACTTGAATCACTTACATCTCTGTTCTTTACTAATAAACTCATTCTTGTTTTATTACAAAACAATACCAGTGGTGTACGTTAAAGTGAAGTGTGAGTCTTCAGATAACCTAACAGGCTGGTGTGTACACTCTCTCTTCGAAGGCAGCAAACTTAATTTCTGTGAGCATCACAGTGAGACGTCTCTGGGGTTCACTAACTGTTGACTGCATGGGCAAGGTTGAGACCAGCAGAGTCTCAAGGGCAGACTGGAGTGACAGGGAGTTGACAATCTAATCTCCAACAAGGCTGAGACTTGCTGAGGCAGAGAGATCACACCGTGGCTTACAATTCTGAGTGTCCCGAATAGAACATCACACTCACCTCTTCTGCTGTCCAGAAGGAAGCTTGTGCCTTTTTATACATGTTCCATATATCCGGGTATTGGAGTGGGAAGATGACAAATCTACGAGGATTTTTTCTGAGAAGAGGTTCTTCATTTGGTTTAAAGTCATTTTCAATAGCATCTGAAGAGAAACCCTAAAGAAAAAGCAGTGTCATTTCAGAGGATTGCTTCCCCGTTATTACTCCAGTATGTGCAATATGATGGAGAAACCCAACTTGCATTTTCAAGATTCATGGAGCAAACATTGAACTGAACGCACATACACATGCAAGATCACATAAACTACCAGTTTGTGTCTAGCACAGTTACTCGGGGCTTGTCCACGCAGGGATGTTACACCTGATTAGCTCTGGTTTGCTCCCATTAAAGTCCTTATGTCCACACATACTGTTTTTAAGTACATTATTCAGCGTCTCAGATTGCAGTAATTAACCCTGTTTGGAACAGGAAAAACTTTACATTGAGGTTTCCCTCCCCCCACTTTAGAGTTTGTGTGGATGCATTCCTAACTACTCTAATTGTGGCAGTCCTCCCACTGCTACCAGACTGCAATGCTTTATACCTGCATCAACCTGTCTGTGTACCTGTGTGCCTTCGACTGCTCAGGTTTCATCTTCACTGGATGTCATCCTCCTATTTAAATGCTGATGGGTAGCCAGATGTGCCCCTTTTTGATACCAGGAAGTAGTGAGTTCACGCTCCCAGGCTCATATTCCCATTATAGCAGTCATGTACCTTGGTACTTTCGTGTGGACCCCAGCAGAGCTCCTGGACTTGACTGCCCTCTTTGGAGAGCTGCACATCCAGTTATAACTGCATAAGAGAGTCACCAGAATGCAAACATCTAAAAGCCATTGTCAAAGCAAATGCCTGCGAGGGACACTCCCAGACTTGGCTCCAGTGCCATATCAAAACAAAGGAGTTCTGGCAAAAGTACCTGAAGACAAGGGACAAGAACAGGACCACTGGTAATGCTCCTACCACCTTGCCCATACTATGAGCCACTGGACACCTGACCCAGAGGATTTGGATATTATACAAGAACCCCATATGGACAGCCACCCTGAAACTGCTGTGGTGGAGAACTCTACCAGGAAGTATTACATAGTGTAACAGAATAAAACTGTACAGGGGGATTTAAACAACATTTTCTGGTACTGGCTGTCCACTACAATGTTGAAGGTCAGCCTGCTCAACCTTTAAACGCTGCCCTGCCCCACTCAAAATGGCACCCACAACAGAGACTTAAAGCTATACAGTTTTATTTCCCTGAAGTATAAAATCCCACAATCATCAGTATCACAGGGATCAAAAAAGATCAAACACATTGCATGGCAAGCACATTTACAGTAGCAGCAGATACAGGAACCAACGAAGCAGCAGAAATTTTACTTTGCATCATAGTTTTACCAATGCACTGAGATTTAGGTGTGATGGGTTGGACCCCCCCTTTCGTGGTGCCACCTGCTGTGCTGGGGTCCCAATGAGCCTGCCCATTCCAACAGCCTGGGCTCCCTCACCCTGTCTTAATGCACACGCATATAGGAACACACCCACCTGTAGAATCACACAGTCTGCAATCAGCTCTGTGTGGGAAGACCCAGCTCAGGGAATTGCCCAGCACTCTGGTGCACACACCCTCTGGAATGTGAACCCAAAATTACATTGTCTCGCGCTGTATAGAGATCGATACAGCATAAGCTCATGAAATTCACCCCCTCCCTTAAGGTGGAGGAAGATATGCAAGCCTCCCCCCCTCCCCCATCATGAATTGCACAAACTGGGTTTTGGAATAAACAAAAAACAAGTTTATTATCTACAAAAGATAAAATTTAAGTGATTATAAGGGATGGAAGACAAATTAAAGCAGATTACTGAGCGAATAAAACACGCAAACTAAGCTTAATACGCTCAGGCCTTGTCTACACTGGAAAGTTTCTGTGAAGTAAAGCAGCTTTCTGTGTTGTAATTCCTGAGATGTACACACTACCAAGCCACTTCGTGCACAGAAACAGCGCTGTAAAAATACCACCCCTACAAGAGGCATACAGCTTTCTGCGCCAGGGTTACAGAGCCGCGATGCGAGAGTAGACACCCTGGTCGATTACAGCGCTGCGATTGGTCTCCGGGAGGTGTCCCACAATGCCTGCTCTTGCCTCTCTGGTCATTGGTTTGAACTCTACTGCCCTGCCCTCAGGTGACCAACCGTCATCCTCACCCCGTAAATTCCTTGGGAATTTTGAAAGTCCCCTTCCTGTTTGCTCGGTGATGCGTGCAATGGTCTCAGAGCATCGTTCCAGGTGGTCATGACTGCTCCACACACCAAGCGATCCCCAGCTTGGAGCAATGCCGAGCTGCTGGACCTCATCAGCATTTGGGGAGAGGAGGCTGTCCAGTCCCAGCTGCGCTACAGCTGTAGGAATTATGATACCTACGGACAGATTTCACGATGCATGACAGAAAGGGGCTAGGATCGGGACACACTGCAGTGCAGGGTCAAAATGAAGGAACTGCAGAACACCTACCACAAGGCGTGGGAGGCAAACCACCGCTCCATTGCTGCACCCATGAGCTGCCAGTTCTACAAAGAGCTGGACGTGATACTCGGTGGCGATACCACCTCCACTATGGATACCTCACTGGCTCACGTGCCAGTCGAGAGTGGACCAAGCCAGGAGGATGAAATCTTGGACGAGGATGTGGAGCGGGAGAGGGACCCAGAGGCGAAGGACAACTCGGAGGCCAGCGATGCATGCAGCCAGGAGCTCTTCTCTACCCTGGAGGAGACTAGCCAGTCACAGCTGTCGGAGCTTGGCGAAGCATAAACAGGAGAGGAGTCCCCTGGTAAGTGGCTTTGATTTGGGGAATTGCTGAAGCGAGTTGTTGGGGGCAGAAGGGTTGCAGAAAGCAGGCTTGTGTCTGTATGATGCGCGTACTACCACGTGCCTAGTCTGAGTGCCAGAACAGGCTCTTGATTGATTCCCTCACTTCACAGGAATCTGCCTCAGAGATCTCCAGGAACTCTCATGGAGATACTGGGCAATCCACTGCCGCAGGTTCTTTGGCAGAGCTGCTTTGTTTCTTAACCCCATTAAGTGTAACTTTCCCATGCCACGTTGCCATCACTGGGGGTGGGGGGAGGTGGACACACCACTGCTGCACACAGGCGAGCCGCACAAACAGTCTTGGAGAAGACCGTCCGTTGATTCCCTGCTCACCCTCAGCAACGAGATATCTTTCATAATGAACACAGCCTGTGGAAAATGTGGTGCCCCAAGAACCATGTGGCCAGTGTACAGTAGAGTCTGGGAACACAGATTTCTCCTGTCCCTGCGGCTACTCACCATTTTGGGGGTCTTGTGGCTCATCTGTGCTTGCCTGTGGTCAGCCAGTTAGGGACAGGTATGTGAATAGTGGCTGAGTTTTAAATCACTAAATCAGTGGTCTGTGTGTTGCAAACAATACTGCTGCTGTAAAATGTTGCGTTTGGCTTCACAGATATGACCTTGGGAATCCAGTCTCCATCTTTGTTATCGACAGCTGAATGACTGCACAGAATTAGAAAGCGGCCACGAAGAACTAAGGAGAACTTTCTGTGTGAGGTCATGATGCACTCTGCAGCTGAAAAACAGGAATTGAAGGAGTGGCGGGACAGCAAGAAGATGGACCAAAAGGAGAATGCGGTGCGCCAGAATGAAGCCATGGAGCAGCTCTTAAATATTATGGAGCGCCAAGCGGACACGCTCCAAGCACTACTAGCACTGCAAACCAAGCAGCTCCATGACCGACATCCCCTGCAGCCACAAAACTCTTTCCCATGCCCCCCCAGACACCGCCAACACACTCTTATCAACCTCCTGGCTCCAGTCTGTACCCGCAGCATTCCACTCCTCCCCCGTTACAATCCAGC
The DNA here is from genome assembly GCF_013100865.1 of Trachemys scripta elegans. Classification (NCBI taxonomy): domain Eukaryota; kingdom Metazoa; phylum Chordata; order Testudines; family Emydidae; genus Trachemys; species Trachemys scripta. Next base: position 246,952,503 of record NC_048299.1, read on the forward strand.
ACTGCGGCCTCCTACTACCCACTGCACTCAACACCCGTCCCTCTGCAGTTTAGCCCTGCTGAAGTACAATACATCGCTGCACTGTACTCCAAAGGACAAGGCTGCATATGATACCTGGACATACTCAAATCTTTAACTGTCCCGGGACCCCACCTTCCCCTGGGACCTTCCCTTCCTCCATTCCCCTCAGTGCTGGTGTAGTTTTTTTTTGTCTGTCTCTCTCCTCCGGTTGTTGTTTTTTAATAAAAGAATTGTGTTGGTTTGAAAGCAAACAGAGCCCTGCAAAGCAACAGGAAATTTTCTTAAACCTTCATAATGCATCGTCTGCACCAATCACAATCACCTCCTAGCATTACAAGCACTGCACTCCCAAGCATAGCAACAAATATTAGTGGCTTTCGGCTTTAAATTCCTGCTTCAAGGCATCTCTGATCCTTATGGCCCCGCACTGCACCCCTCTAATAGCCCTGGTCTCTGGCTGTTCAAATTCAGCCTCCAGGCGCTGAAACTCAGCGGTCCAGCCCTGAGTGAAGCTTTCACCCTTCCCTTTACAAATATTATGGAGCATACAGCACGCACCTATAAGCGTAGGAATACTGTCATCGGCCAGGTCCAGCCTACCAGGATCACAATTGGCATTTCTACTTTCCCTACAGCGATCTTCTGATCTGGGAAGAAAGTCCCTGCTTGCAACTTCCTGAACAGGCCAGTGTTCCGAAAGATGCATGCGTCATGCACCTTTCCGGACCAGCCTGCGTTAATGTCCATGAAATGCCCACAGTGATCCACAAGCGCCTGGAGAACCATAGAGAAATACCCCTTGCGATTAATATACTCGGTGACTACGTGGTCTGGTGCCAGAATTGGAATATGCATGCCATCTATCGCCCCTCTGCAGTTAGGGAAGCCCATTTCTGCAAACCCATCCACAATGTCACTCACATTGCCCAGAGTCAGTGTCTTTTGGAGCAGGATGTGATTAATGGCCCTGCACATTTCCGTCAACACAAGTCCAACAGTCGACTTTCCCACTCCGAACTGGTTAGCGACCAATTGCTAGCAGTCTGGAGTAGCCAGCTTCCACAGTGCAATCGCCACGCACTTCTCCAACTGCAGGGCAGCTCACATTCTTGTGTCCTTGCGCCAGAGGGCTGGGGCAAGCTCATCACACAGTCCTCATCCAAAAGTTCTGCAACCAATGCTTGTCATCCCAGACGTGCATCACAATGCGATCCCACCACTCAGTGCTTGTTTCCCGAGCCCAAAAGCGACGTTCCACTGTGGTCAGCACCTCTGTGAATGCCACAAGCAATCTTGTGTCGGAGCTGCTATGCATGGCAAGATCAATGTCACACTCTTCTTGTCTTTGTAGTTTAAGGAATAACTCCATTGCCACTTGTGACGTGTTAGTCAGAAATAGCAACATACCAGTCAACAACGCGTGATCCATTCCTGCAGACCTAAGACGCAGCGCGTGCAGTACACAAACCACTGAAAGATGGCACCAAATGTGGACGGAAGCACTGAGATGCGAAGCAATGCATCACAGGGCATTGGGACAGGACCCAGGATGCCCCACGACCCCCTCCGCCTTCCCACAACTCTTAGCGGCAGAAAAGAGGAAGAGATGCTCTGTGGGATATCTGCCCAGAGTGCACCGCTCCAAATACCGCTGCAAGTGCAAGAAGTGTGAACACGTTATTGTGCAGGCAGCTGACAGTGTGAACACACAACGGTTTTCCTTCAGCCCTCTCTGAGCGGTGCTGTAACTGCCGGCACTGGAACTCTGCCAGCATAGACACACCCTAAGGAATACTCGCTACAAATAATTTCTCACCCTAAATGTTGTTTCAAGCAGGTTGCAGAGTTTCTTGAAGGTAAACTACACTGCTTGCAGCTTAAATCACCAGGAATTCCTTTTACAGGCTGATCTTTCTCGCCTGGGCTCAGCCCCTGCCTCTCCCAGCTTAGTTCCTTTGATCCTTCAGGTGTTTTCAGTAGTCTTACTTCTTGGGCAGTGGAGAAGAGCCCCGATTCATTCATTACCCAGTCTTAAATAGGATTTGCATATGGTGGGAATCTTGTTTTCTAGTTTGACCCCCACCCCGTTCCCATGGACAAGTACCAGCATTTCAAGATGGTATCCTGTATCAGGTGAAATGATCACATGATCCTGCAGTGTCAATGCAGCATCCCAGGAAACTTCTCAGGAAGGACGGAGATTAGTATCTTCAAAGTCCGATTGTCCTTCCTAATAGCCCACTCAGGCTGACTGCATACTGCCTGGTGGGCGTTCTCCAGGTGAAAACACAGTTGTAATTATTATATAGTTAATATTTCTAACTTCAGATATAGAAATGATACATGCATACAAATTGAATTACATTCAGTAAATCATAACCTTTTCAATGATGCCTCACATGACCCATCTTGCACAAAACGTATCTTAGTTATGCCATATTCATATCATAAGCATATCTCTATGACGAATATGGGGTTTAAGAACACATTAGGTACATTAAATTTTATGGAGGTACATTGCCAAAAGTCAGTCTACAGAGGCATTCCACAATGCACAGAGATTGCAAGATGCAAGATATTACCTCACCCACCTTCTCTGTCTAGAGATTGCAAGGCATTTTAAATCATTTCCTCAACACTGGTAATGCTGTGTCTCCAAACCAATTATTGAAAAAGTTTATTTTGCAGTGCACTCTGCTGATCTACAGGTGTTTATAAACGGGAATTTCAATCCAAGCGTGCTCTCTGTTAGCATGCGCATTGTAAGGCAATGCAGCTCTCTCAGGGCTGTCCATATAGCTTGTGTTTCCCTTCTTCTCCGGCATTAGCTAAAAGGCACCATCCTGGCAAACAGAGGTGCAGCTTATTTTCCCAGTTTGCCCATTGTCTTTTTTAACAATATCGTTCTATGTCTTCTGGGGACTCACCTCAGGGTAACATCCTCCAATGTAAGGACAGCCTGCAGGAGTGAATGTGCAATTACTAACCTGCCCCTCACTGTCTTCCACCCATTCACCCCACAACTCCCCATCCACCTAGCTTCGGAATAGGGGGCATATACAAGAGGGAAGTAACCTGGAAAACGATGGAGGAGATCTCAAAGCAAACCCCAGAGTGGGAAAAGAAGATGAGAAGGACATTCCAAAACAGTGGGAACAATAACATTTTATCAGCAGCAGCATGGAGACTAGCATTGGGACAATAAGTACTTCTCCTTTTTCAGATTTCCCTCAGCACCTGTAAGACCGTGACCTGGCCATACAAGGGCCTTATCTGCTAAAATGAAGATGATCTTCCAATTACCAACAGCCTTCTACTGAAAGAAGCAGGGAGCTCAGCTGCTTGCGTGGTGTCAGGATGGTCCTGTGACTAAGGTAATGACTGGGATTCAGAGGACCTAGGTTCTAATCCTGTGTAGAATAAATATGAAATTAAAGAATTAGAGTTTGATTAAGGACATGTGTGTGTTGTAAAGAAAGGCCCTCACTAGCAAGTACAAGGAAAGCCTTGAAAATAATAAGTTACAAGGCCAGAAGTAATAAAGTAGGGAGGATGTCTGGTTGAAAGACTAACTAATGAGTAAGGTTAACATTTTGTCACAATTACTTTTAGAAAAAGTCTAGGATAGGTCACAGGAAACAAACAAAACTTCACAGAAGCTCATGACCCGTTCCTGACTTTTACTAAAAATAACTGTGACAAAATGGGGCTGACAGTGGGATGAAAGCCTGAGCCCTGCTGCAGTTGATAGTTCCAGCCCCACTACACTGGGGCTGAAGCAGAAAATGTTTCAGAAGTCTCTGGAAGTCATGAAATCCATGACATCATCTTAGCTTTACTAATGAGATAAGGGGAAGCTTCTAAAAAGAAGGCCTCTGACCCATAGGGGTGACTGGAGATGGTTTTAAATAAAACAAAAAGAATCTGTTTTCAAATGAGCCAACATGGCCCATCCCAACCAGTACACCTGTGTTAAAAATCTATGTGAACCTAAGTGCAATGAAAAAAACTACTGAGCAGCAAGGAAGAGGAGAAGAAAGGCCTTGGGAAGAAAGGTGGTGGTAACGATTATCTGGATTAAGACTAGAAATAAGGGTGAACTGTCTCAAACAGGCTTTCAGCTGAAGTCAATAATTGGCAATGACATCACTTGTTTGTTAAAGGGCATAAGAAAGAAAACTCTTAGAGGCTTTATTGCTAATACCTGCATCACCGCAGTGGAGCCAACCAATATGGGTCTAATCACTATGATTATGGGCTATGATTATGTCACAGAAGTCACGGAATCTGTGACTTCCAGAGACCTCTCTGACGTTTTCTGCCCCAGGGTTGGACTGCTGTCAGCAGGCAGCCCTGCAGCTCTCAGCTGCTGCTGCTGGATGACCCCAACAGCTCCTGGCTGCTGGGCAGCAGGAGGACCCCGGAGCTCCCACTCACTGCAGATGGCTGAGATCCCCACAGCTGCCCAGCCACGGTGGTGGCAGGAGCCTCCCACCCCCACCCCAGCAGCCCAACCGCAGCAGGGGGACCCTGCAGCAGCCCAGCCCAGCCCAGAGGGACAGCAGGTGGACCTCCTGCAGCTGCCCACCCACCAGGGTGGAGATTGGGCCCCGCAGCAGCACAGCCACTGTGGGTGCTGGACACTTATGTCAGGGATATTTTTAGTAAAAATCACGGACTGGTCACAGGCAATAAATAAAAATTCACAGAAGCCCATGACTGGTCTGTGATTTTTACTAAAAATATCCATGACAAAATCTGAGCCCTTACTAATAACCCCTGGCTTTAACCTGTTCGTAAGTATCTTGATCAAATGCTTATAAATGTTTTGTTACTGTTTAGGTGTAGTAAACTGCTTATTATTTAGGTTTTTTAGCCATGTTAGAGCAATTGTATTGACCTCTGGATTTAATAAAGGTATCAAAGTCATGCTAACTCATCCATACTGCACTACGCAGATCTTTTGATTTTGATCTGCAGTTTGACTTGCATCCACACTGCAAAATGACAAGGCTTGGATCTGAGATACAGCAGGACTCACGCTCTGACTCCCCCAGCAGGATCCTGGAACCCCAAGACCAGAGTGCTTGCTGATCCAAGTCAGACTGAGTGGTTGTGGACAGAAGGGGGGCTTGGGCTCAAACCTGATCAGAGCCTGGATTCAACATGCCATGTAGATATACCTTAAGTGTTTGTACAGTACCTAGCACAAGGGGGTCCTGATCTTGGTTGGGGCTCTAGACATTACTTGAATATAAATTATCAACAAATTGTGCTGGGATCTCTGCATAGCTATCAATATCTAAACAGTGGGGTAACAGACAAATCACCAAATATACTTGGCTTCCAACTGCTGGAGATTTTGTTTGGATTCTAGTGAATTTCAGCACTTACAGATTGCATTACAAGTAAATTAATTATCACAACCCTCCCCAGAGAAGATAGTATTTACCTATCTTTTTAAGTCAAACCCCTTAACATCACTGTAAGGGGAGGGCTTAACCAAATTTAGGAAAGAAAAAAATAAATACACATAAACACTTAAAATTTATTTGTCATTTCCCTAGAATTTAGCCATTACTATATGATAGAGTTCAAACGCTCCCCCAGGACCTATATGTTCCTGGTGTAGCCAGAACTCCCATTGAAATCAAGGAGTGCATGCTCAGACTCAGCTCAACAAAGATATCCCATATTTTAAAATCAAAATGTTTTATTATGAACTTTGCCAAACAGACCAAACCAAAGGATGTTTGGCTGCCCTGATGTCCATTTTTTTTAGACTTTTTCTAAGCAAAAATGTATTTCATTACACAGATGCTGTCAACTTAAAAAACAAAACACTTTCGTCTGAATAACTTTACCAGTTATTGTTAGCCGTAACACCCTAAGTCACTAGGTCCAAGGAGAGAATACTTCAGCGCTTCACAATGATACTAAAACAATAAAGGACAGCACTGTGTCAGCACATCTGTTGTCCCTGGGAGTCATTCACACAAGGGAGAAGAGAACTACATTAAAACATACACATATATAAATTCAGGAAGATGTGGCTGCAAAAGAAAGAAAGGCAAAAAGTAGAGACTGAAGCTTAGTCTACATTAGCAACAATATGTTGGTATAACTATGGTGAAAAATCTACACCCCTGAGCGACGCAGTTATGCCGACCTAACCCCTGGTGTAGGCAGTGCTATGGCAACAGGAGGGCTTGTCCTGGCTCCCGCCTCTCAGGGAGGTGGAGTACCTCTCTCATCAGCAGGTATGGTCTTCACTGAAGCGCCACAGCTGCCCTGCTGTGGCATTTTACGGGTAGACAACCCCTGAGAGCAGGAGTGCCCATTGGATACTATGACCATAGCACTGCCAACCGCAAGCAGACAAGTCCCCGTTCACCCCCAAGAGTTGTTAAGCCCATGAGATTTGATATAGCCCCAGGGCCTGGGTTTTTCATAGCTGCCTTCCGGTGCACATTGTCCAGCTTCTCTTCGCACCCCCAACCCGAGGCCGAGCGGGGAGGCGCCATGCGAGTCTAACGAAGCTCGTGGCTCCACAAACTGGGGCTTCGGAAGAACACACCCGAAGCCAGCAGCCCCGGCTCGCGCCCCGCTCGCCAACCTCCGAGGAGCCGCACTTGAGACAGACGCTGACCCGTCCTCAGCGCCAGCGGCCGGGTGAATAAAGCACCGGCGCCTCCGTTCCCGGCTCGCCGAGCACCTGCCGCACCGCGCTGCCCACCCGCGGTAGGCCTGGCCCCGCCGCTCGCGAGTCATGGCTGAGCCCGAGGCCCCCGGACCAGGCTGCTACGGGCCGGCCGCAGCGCGAGCCAGCTGGGCGCGTGACCCGCCCCAGGGCCAGGCGTCCCGGCAGCGCTTACCCGCTCCGGCCCTACGGCCTCCTGCGGCGGAGCGCGGCCCCGGCGCTCGCCCATGGCGCGCGGCGGCCAAGCGGGGCTGCGCCACGGGCCGGAGGGTCACGCTCGACCGGCGCTGCGGAGCCGCTGGAACGTTACAAACGGCGCGGCTGTTCTGTTGGTACGGAGCATGCGCGTTCCGATTGCGCATGCTCAGTGAGCTCGGCTGAAGCCGCTGCCCTCCCGGCTGTTCACGGGGGCGGAGCAGAGGCGCGAAGAGGCCTGAGGGAGCGGGTGAAATATTTTACACCCCCCTTTCCCCGCCACAAGTGGCAAGGGCCTGCCCGGGCTTGCTGTTCCTAAGAGCCCCCTGCCAGGCCCATGGCTGCATAAGGCTCCTGGAGTGGGCAGGTGTGGCTCTGGGGGCTGCCCTGGGCCTGTCACATCTGCAAGGGGAGAGGCGCCTTGAAGTTACTCACTCCGCTCCGAGCACCGCAGCATTGACCTGCGTTAGCTGGAGGCAGCCTGCTATTTAACTGACCTTTTCCTAGCAAAAAGCACAGGAAAAAGCATATGCATATTTATCCGAAGAAGTGGGCTGTAGTCCACGAAAGCTTATGGTCTAAAATTCGTTAGTCTCTAAGGTGCCACAAGTACTCCTGTTCTTTTTGCGGCTACAGACTAACACGGCTGCTACTCTGAAACTTTTCCTAGCAAGTAATCCTGACTGTCTGAAGGGCTGCTAGTAGCTTCAGCCATCAGCTGTGACAGTGGTTCTAGGAGAGCGCCTGCTGTCTGCAGCATGAGTTTCTCAGACACATTTGTTCTTGGGGACCACGTGACAGCATGGCAGAATGATTGCCTGGTTTGGTGTCAAAATTTCTCCAGCTTCCTTTGATCCACTCAGGGAGATTGCTTTCATCAGCTGCCATTTTGCCTTTCTCCAGCAGCCTAGTGCTTTTTCACATGTCACCATGTCTGTGTAGAACCTGCATTCCACATGTTCACCAGAGGCCAGATTTTTAAAAGGGGTGTTGGTGTCACTAGGCATAACCCTAGGTAACTCGGGAGGGTGGAAGACCACGAGTGTCGATGAACCCTTCCTGCTCTAGGCCTAGATGAACCAAAGCTCCTCCATGTTTGAACTTCAATCAACCTAACAAGCCAGCAACAGTAAATGGAATGTGTAACAGTCAGTTATCAGTTGCAACACCGCTCAAACCGGTATAAAGCGGTAGTAATAAGGCCTGCATGCTTCTGGCTGAAAGGCAAGATAACAGATCAAAGGGACAAGGACAAGATAACAGTTCAAAGAAGAGTTACTAACGAGCTAGACTTATAGCCGCCAAGATGACTTAACTGCTTAAATGTAATTGCTACTGCTTAATGTAACTGCTATGGGGGGCGGGGAGGGAAGAGCTTAGTTACAGTAAAGTATAAAAAAAGAAAAATTGCTTATGTTGGTGTGCTTGATCTGAGACGTGCCAAGTCTCCTTGCACCACTTTGAGATCTCAAATAAACTTTGCTTCTCCACCCTGGTGTGCTCATTGGCATGATGCACACCGGGCAACGAACCCCGCTGTTGCTTTCCTCGGGCACTCCGTGCCGGCAACAGGGGGAAAGTACATAGTACAGTGGTTCTCAAACTTTTGTACTGGTGACCCCTTTCACACAGCAAGCCTCTGAGTGCGCCCCCCCCCCCCCCCATAAATTAAAAATACTTTTTTATATATTTAACACCATTATAAATGCTGGAGGCAAAGCAGGGTTTAGGGTGGAGGCTGACAGCTCACGTAATAACCTCATGACCCCTGAGGGGTCCCGACCCCCAGTTTGAGAACCCCTGACCTAGTAGATACTTTTGAAAATTAGTTGCCTAAATTAAAATAAGATATCTTAATAAACTAAAATAGTTGCCCTATACTATCTCAAATGAAATCCTTCTAAAAGGCAAATATCTACTGTATTTTTATAAAGCAACAAAAAGTCCTGTGGCACCTTATAGACTAATGGATGTATTGGAGCATAAGCTTTCGTGGGTGAATACCCACTTCGTCAGACACATGAAAGCTTATGCTCCAATACATCTGTTAGTCTATAAAGTGCCACAGGACTTTTTGTTGCTTTTTACAGATCCAGACTAACACGGCTATCCCTCTTGTATTTTTATAGTTATACAACATACAATATGGTTATACAACCATGAGATAGACTGACAACCACAAGTATTCAAAAATCATGAGTTATACACACAAAAGTTATGAAAGTGAAATACATATATGTGGGTTTCTCTTACTTTGCCATTCTGTTTGTAAGCCTTTAGAGCAGGGGTAGGCAAACTACAGCCCGCGAGCTCCCGCTGGGGAGCGTGGTCTGGGGCTTGCTCCAATCCAGTGCTCCAGCTGGGGAGTAGGGTCGGGGCCACTCCATGCGGCTCCCGGAAGCCACTGTATGACCCTGCTCCGGCACTCCAGCCGGGGTGCAGGGTCAGGGATGCTCCACACGGCTCCCGGAACCTGCGGCATGGCCCCACTCCAGTGCTCCAGCTGGGGTGCAAGCCACACCACGCAGCTTCCAGAAGCTGCAGCATGGTCCCATTCTAGCTCCTCCGTGCTCCAATGGCCCCTTCCAGCACTCCAATGGGAGCTGCAGGGGCAGTGCCTGAGGACGGGGCAGTGTGCACAGCTGTCTGGCCGTGCCTCCACATAGGAGCCGGAGAAGGGACATGCTGCTGCTTCTGAGAGCCGCTTGACTTAAGCGCCGCTCAGAGCCTGCACCCCTGAGCCTCTCCACATGCCCCAACCCCCTGCCCCAACCCTGATCCCCCCTCATGCCCTCCAACCCCTCAATCTCAGCCCAGAGCACCCTCCTGCACCCCAAACCTCTCATCCCTAGCCCCACCCCAGAGCCTGCAACCCTAGCTTGAGCCTGCACCCCTTCCTGCACCCCTATCCCCAGCCCAGGGCCCCCTCCTGCACCCTGAATTCCTCATTTCTGGCCCCACCCAGAGCCTGCACCCCCAACTAGAGCCCACACCCCAGCCCCAATTTTGTGAGCATTCATGGCCTGCCATACAATTTCTATTCCCAGATGTGGCCCTCAGGCCAAAGAGTTTGCCCACCCCTGGTTTAGGGTACACTAGCTTCATATTTTTGCAGTCTCCTTTCCCAAAGAATCCATATATCTAAAACAGGTCTACATTTCTAAAATATTCAATACCATTTTGGACTTCCAATAACATGCAATTCCCCCCTCCTTTTGTTTTAATAATTGAAAACTTATTAAAAATCCTTATGGCTGTAAGTAATTCCCCATCCTGCAAGCACCAAAGTGCACTCTTTACTTCATTTGTTGCATATATAAAAGTTGATTTTTCTACTGAAGTGTGTATCCTTCTAATTGCATATTTTAGTTTTGTAGCCTTTATGTGCTATATATTTGTTATGATACATTTCAGTGATGTTCTTTATTTTGACAGGTTTACTGTTCTGTCTTGCCAAAATCAAGGATTTTCTAAGATAAATTATCCTGTTACTCCTTTGAATTGGTTGCCTTTTGGAGAAACTAAAGTGCCTTTTCTCCACTATGTTTTTACAGGGAGATAGCTAATGCATCAGCTATCCCATGGTAAAAATACACATTTCTCAACCCTGAGGGGACAGATTATAATGCTGACTCAGACGTTAAATTAACCATTATGCATAGTTTGACCACTCTGATACTGACTGTGTGGCTAACACTGCTCCATCAGAGGCATTTCCATTTGGGCGAATGTCATGGAAAAACAGTTTAAAGCATTTTAACTAAAGGAATTAACATAGGCTCCCTGCCAACCCTCTCATTTTTCCTTATTAAGGGCATTTCTAGATAGTGTGATACTTAAGGTACAAAGTTAATGCACATACCTCACAGCACCTTAAACCCCTATGTGTGGATGCTTTCATTCAAAAGTAAATTCGTGTTAGTTTTGACAACAGTAGTCAGGGCCCCATGGAAGATTTAATGAGTCCTTCCACAAAGCACTATTAATAAGCAGACCTTTGACCTGCCTTGAACATTTTTTAAAGTTGGTATATATTCCACATCCATCATACCTTGCAACCCATGGGCCAGAGGACGAGGAAGTTGAGAGGCAGCAAATTATGACGGTCACAATTTGCTGGCTGGGGGCTGGTGTAAGGCAGGGGCATTAAATTGTGACAGAACAGCAAAAAGGAACGCCTAGATGTCAGTAATTGTGACGGATAGCAAATTGTAACATTGTGTGTAATTCTGTCACTGCATGTGCAAGCTAAGCAATCAGCCTGTGCGCAAGAGGTGGGTGAGGTCTGAGACTGGGGAATGGTCTGTCCCCATTCAAGTAAAACTGAAAACTCTATCTGGAAAGAGCAAACGTTCTTTTAAAAGCTTTTCTTTGAATTACACCAGGTTTGGGGGAAGTTTGGAAATTGTAACAAAGGATTAAAAATATTTTGCTCCTGTAACTAAGTGTGCACCACACATATATGCTGCTCCTATTAATCTGTCATACCCCAATTTACACTGGGAAAAAAAAACAGGACCCCCTCCAACTAAAAAAGGGGCAAGAAAATAGAAAAATCATGTGCCAGACCCCAAAGCAACCTTTTCCCTTCCTACACACAAGAGCAATCTGACCTGGACTTGCAAGCATTTATGAGGAGCAGCAGCCTTGTTATATGCAGAAACCAGAAAAAGCTACCAGTGTCCAAACTTCATGTAAAACCCAAATAGGTTTTTGGATTAAACAATAAAAGAGTTCTGAAAGGGCAAAATACTGAACACTTCACTCCACTGTTCTCTCTGGCACCTGGACCTGTAACCTTGGTGTTATTTGACTCATTTATCTTTTTCTCACTTCTGTATTCAGGTTGTTGCCAAATCCTGCCAGTTCTTTCTGGCCCATCCACACAAATTCAAACTGTGCACTTGCTAACCAATTGTGACATTCATGTGACCCATTTACAGCATGTACAGCTGAGTTGTGTCATAAGAGAACAAAGAGATGTCAAGGACCATGCTCACCTATGTGTCTGTACAGCACCTAGCACAATATGGGTACTACTGCACATCCACACCTACCAGTGTTTTGCTGTTTGTTAGTGCATTCTGGGAAGATTTAGGCAGTTACCTGTAATACCTTAAGAGTGGGCAGATTGATTGGAGGACAGGCATATACAGCAGCACCACCAGTACCTGGGTAATGCAAACGGGGATGTCCTACCACACAGACAGCTGGAAGGGAGGAGGAACAGCCAAACTGGTTGCAAAGGCAGAATAGCTAGGGGTGTTCCTGTCCAACCTGCAGAATGGCAGGTGTTACTAAGGGCATGTCTACACATACAGCGCTGCAGCAGCGCAATTGTACTGATGCAGCTGTGTCACTGCAGTGCGTCTGGTGAAGACACTATGCTAATGGGAGAGAGCTCAGCATAATAAAACCACCTCTGTGAATGGTAGAACCTATGCTGGCAGGAGAAGCTCTCCTACCGATGTAGTGCTGTGCACACGAGTGCTTAGGTCAGTGTATCTTGTCACTCGGGGGGGGGGGGGTGTATTCACACCCCTGAGCAACACATAAGCTGTAGTGTAGACATAGCCTAAGTGGTTACAGAAAACCCGCCTAGGCCACTGGAACAAGTGAAGCGCTTGACTGCCAGGTTTAGAGAGTATTAATCACGTATGTGAGCACAAACCATAGTCAGAGCAAACAATCCCACTAATGGTTAAAAGGGTGCGAACTGGTCAACTGCAATTCTCCCCTCTCCTTTTCTTGCTCTTCTCCATCTATCCAAAAATCCTTCAAAAAATATGCTCATTTGAATCCCTTCACTGGTTTCACGTTATCCTTTGCATGGAGTTCAGTTTTCTCATCCTCACTTTCAAGGCCCTGCACTATTCTGCTCCTGCCATTCAATTCCTTAACTGCACTCAAGCCACTCGCAGGGCACGGGATTGGAACTCAGGAGATCTGGATTCAGTTTCCAGCTCTGGCACAGAATCCCTGTTTGACATCACTTTGTCTCTTTTGGATCTCAGGCCTGGTCTACATTGGGGGGGTCGACCTAAGATATGCAACTTCAGCTACGAGAATAGCATAGCTGAAGTCGGCGTATCTTAGTTCGACTTACCTCGTGTCCTCACAGTGCAGGGTCAATTGCCGCAGCTCTCTCGTCGACTTTGCTTCTACCTCTCACCGAGCTGGAATTCAGCAGTCGACGGGAGAGCAATCGGGGACTAGATGCGATAAATCGATCCCCAATAGATAGATCACTACCCGCCGATCCGGCGGGTAGTGTAGACATACCCTCAGTTCCCAGGCTTTAAAGAGAAGACTAACACTTTTTAGGCTTTGTCTACACTGGCAAGTGAAAGACAATACTTTTGCCGTTCAGAGGTGTTAAAACACACCCACACCCCAAAAAGAAAAGTTTTGTCGATGACAAGCGCTGGCATGAACAGCACTTTGTCGGCAGGGCAAAGCTGCTGCCGCTTGTGGGGGGTGGAAGTTTTTTGTCGTCAGGAGAGCTCTCTCTTGCCAACAAACAGCAGCTATACTGCATGCCTTTTAGCGTCACAGCTGTGTTGCTAAAAGCTGCATAATCATAGGCGTGCGCACGGGGTGTGCCCAGGCACACCCTAATGCAAGGGTGGGCAAATGGTTCCACTCCCCAGCACGGCAAGCCACGAGGTCCACGCTCCCGGGCCGGAGCACCCGGCCGAGCGCAGCAAGCCTCCGGCTCCTCCCCCACCTTCCCCTGGAGCCATGCCGCCACGTGCAGCACTCTGTGGGCCGGGGCTGCGCGCTCCCACGGGGCAGTGTTTGGCTCCACAGAGAGGCTAGGAGCCTCATCTCATGGTAAGGAGTCCGGGGCCAGGGGGGTTGAATAAGGGGTGGGGGCAATCAGGGGACAGGATGGGTTGGATAGGGGGTGGAATCCCGGGGCGGGTGGTTAGGGGCAGGGGGTCTCTGGAGGGGGCAGTCAGGGAGTAGGGGAGATTGGATGGGGCATGGGAGTCCTGGGGTCTCTCCAGGGGTGGGGGGTGGATAGGGGTCAGGGCAGTCGGGATAGGGAGCAAGGAGGGTCCTGGAGGAGGCAGTTAGTGTGTGTGGGGGTCTCTGGAGGGGGTGGGCAGGGGACAAGGAGCTGGGGGGGGTTGGATGAGTCAGGAATTCTGGGGGGGCTGTCAGGAGGCAGGGGTGTGGTGAGGGGTTGTATGGGTTGGGAGTTTTGGGGATCCTATCGGGGGTGGGGAGCAGTTGGATAGGTGTGGGAGTCCCAGGGGTCTGTCTGGGGGAGGATGTGTGGATATGGGTGGGGGCAGTCAGGGGACAGGTAGGGTCCTAGGAGGGCAGTCAGGGGACAAGGAGCAGGGAGGCTTAGATAGGGGGTGGAGTCCTGGGGGGACAGTTAGGGGCAGGGGTCTCAGGAGGGGGTAGTCAGGGGACAAGGAGCAGGGGTGGTTGGGGGTTCTGAGGGGGGGGGAGTCAGGGGGCGGGAAGTAGGAGGGAGTGGATGGGGGCAAGACTAGGGCAGGGGCAGGGCTCCCTGGGTGCACACCCTAATTAAATGGGCTGCACACACCTCTGTGCATAGTGTAGACATAGCCTTAGAGGCGTTGGAATTGCCTGGCTGGAACAGGCCGACAGTCCATCTTGCATAACATCCTGTCTCCAACAGTAGCCAGAATCAGATGCTTCTGCAATAGGCAGAAGTGGAACTTCCATCTTCCTACCCTTTGTCTTGCTATTTGGATTGTAATTTCCTTGGGGCAGGGACTGGCCCATGTATCCTTAGCACAATTGGGTCCACGAGATATAAATGTATTTCAAACAAAAAATTTCTCCCTTTATACTCTTCTCCTGTTCTTGACTTCTATACTATCCTCTGCAACTGAAACAACTTCCCTATCCAGTAAGTGCTCTCCTTAAAATACATCTGTAAAGCCCTTCCACAGCCAATTGAATTACACTTTAAAAAAAAAAAAAAGACTGCTTTGAAAATGTCCCGTGTTCCTGGCCCTTTAGTATATTAGGTCTGATCTTCTTTATTTGTCCAGTCCAGACTGTAAATTCCTTGGGGCAGGGACAGTGTTTCCATCTGTTTTGAATGGCACTGAACTCCCTGTCAGCACTCAGTAACTGTCCATCAAAACAAGACAAAAACTCTGAAAAGAGTCAGGTATTCCCCAGCTGCATCAGATCACCAGGCAGATGGGAGGCAGCTGCTTAGCCACAGGAATAAAAAAATTATTAAAGTTAATGTTTAAAATTAAATATACACAAGTTAGAGGGAAGGTACTGTACATCAGGGTCAGGCTTGAGTTCTGAGGGATTACAGGTATTGGTTACAAGGATCATGAGATACATACATATCACATAACCAGCATAGACCGAGATTGGGGTGCGGAGTTTTTAAAGCATCGGTGGATAAGTGGGCTCGGGGACACCACCCATGGAATGTATTAAGAGTCCAGGTCAGTATCAGTGTAGCGAATAAGTACATGGGAACTACATTGTAGTCTGCAAGGAACTCAAGGCCAGAAAGTTATCTACCAACAGGGTTTATTTTTTAAAAAAAGGAGGGGAGGAGCAATTTGACCCATCAGATACCATAACAAAGAGGTACTAATTCTACTGTCAGGAAAGACAAAACACATCTCAGCAGAAGAAAACCAGAATACTTCAGTATTGTTGTAAGGGGTTTGATACCAGCCCATTATCATCAAATTGCATTTTCCCTCCCAACAAAAAAACCCACCCATCATCTATCACAGCAAAGTGTGAAGATAGGCATAGTCTAGGCCCTAGGGAAAGCCTGCTTACAAAGGGGACATGACACAAATGAGAGAGATTTAGGATCATTTTGTTTGGAATAGAGGATTACCGCAGAGCTGGGTGAGCGATTCTAAATTATGATCAATTCCTTATTACCTTTTCCTGTAGTATGAGAAGAGGTAATTCAATTACACTGATCACCACCACTTTTAAACAAAGTGTAAAAGGAAATATTACACACAGTATCAAGTAATCCTGTGGAATTCACTGCCACTGGGAACGAAGTCAAACACTATGGCCAGAAAGTTTGGCGGATTTGATAATTTTATTAATACCATTTGTAGTTACATATGTGAACATAATGGAAATCAGAAGGATGTCTCTAACCTGCTTTTGAATACCACTAAAATTCCTAGGTAGTTGTTCACCTGAGAGCTGCATTGATTTTTGCCTCTCCAGAAATTTAGGAGATTTTCTTCCTCCCAATGGTCCTCCATTAGCTCCAAGTGGTTTGTCCACAAAACTGCTTCATTATGAATATTTACTAAAGCATGTGTTCCTGAAACAGGCTTGAACATAATCTGCTGTTGATATCACAACAGTAAGTAACTGAAGGTGTCCCTCAGTTAGTTTCAAAGCTAGTCTCTGCTTTGACAGAGGAATGGTCCATGCACGAAAACCAGAAAGTCTGGCCTTCCTGAGCCAACACAACCATTAAAATTCTCTTCAGATGTTTGCACAGGAGGAAAACATTTGTCTTAATCAGTTGCTACATTTTTTCCTGCCTCTTCACTCAGGGCTTGTTTACATGGGTTTTTCCACAATGGAGTAGCTGACCTGATGCAAACCCCTCACATGGCTATGTTGCACTGATGTACTGGCAGATGTACTGCACTGGTGTAAAAATGATTTGTACTAGCAGAGCTTACCCCAGTTTCAGTAAACAGCTCTGATGCAAGTCACTTTTTACACTAGTGCAGTACATCTGCCCTAGGGGTTTGCATCAGCCCCAGGCCCAAACTGTGGTGTAGACAAGCCCTGAGGTCATAGTAAGAGTCAGGTGCTGGGAAGCATTTCCAGCTAGCAGAAGTGGCTATTCAGAAGGCAGATCAAAAGACCGTGAGAGCATGTACTATGGCCCAGGCTGTTGAAAAAAGGTTAAACAAAGTTTGGTTTCTCCCTAGTGCTGGGGCCTAACAGCAATGATACTTTAAGACTTACAAACATTGCAGGGGTTGACCTTTAAAAGGTACAGGGGGGTGGGGATAGGAGGGGAAGGAGACATCACTCCCAAATATTCCTAGCCAATGCCAAGCCACCAAAAGGCTTGTGTGGAATTGTAAATATGACCTTTCAGAATTTCCACTTATTTTCCAGAAATTTAACTTTCATTTAGAATTTCTTGGCTCTCAGGGGTGTGTATTTTTTTAAAATAACAATATCCTAATAAGGACTAAGTATTATCTAGACCATTCCTAACAGGTGTTTGCCTAACCTGCTCTTAAAAATCTCCAATGATGGAGATTCCACAACCTCCCTAGTCAATTTATTCCAGTGCTTAGCCACCCTGACAGTTAGGTTGGACATTAGGAAAAACTTCCTAAACCTCCCTTGTTGCAATTTAAGCCCATTGCTTCTTGTCCCATCCTCACTGGTTAAGAACAATTTTTCTCCCTGCTCCTTGTAACAACCTTTTATGTACTTGAAAACTGTTATGTCCCCTCAGTCTTCTCTTTTCCCGACTAAACAAACCCAATTTTTTCAATCTTCCCTCCTAGGTCATGTTTTCTAGACCTTTACTCATTTTTGTTGCTATTCTCTGGACTTTCTCCAATTTGTCCACATCTTTCCTGAAATGTGGCGCCCAGAACTGGACACAATATTCCAGTTGAGGCCTAATCAGTGCGGATTAGAGCAGAAGAATTACTTCTCATCTCTTGCTTACAACACTCCTGCTAAAACATCCCAGAAGGATGTTGGTGGGTTTTGGGGCGGGGGGGGGGGGGGGGGCAAACATTACACTGTTGACTCATATTTAGCTTGTGGTCCACTATGACCTTCAGATCCCTTTCCACAGTACTCCTTCCTAGGCAGTCATTTCCCATTTCCTATGGGAGGTAAGGAAGTATTCTCAATTCTACAGATAAGAAAGCTGAGGCATAGAGATGTGTGTAGAATATTACAAAGAAAGCCCATGGTGGAATTGGGTATAATTCCAGGTTGCTCTTGGCTTCCAGTTCTATACTTTAACCACACAAGCATCTTCCCTCCTAAATCAAATCTTGAGGGATTTCCCCCAAACCCCACCACAACAATTCTCAATTACTGCCTGGAAGCATTTCACAGAAAACCTTCCAATAAAAAGCTGAAAATTCATGGAAAGTAACTTTTCAGTTATCTAACACAGTTTCTCAATGACCAGTCTGTGGACTGGCACTGGCCTGAGATCTCTCTGACACAGTTTAGGAAGGCAACGAGATGGTCCCTGGTATAAAAATGGTTGAGAAACACTGATCTAACACAAGGAATTCAGCATGTCTGAGTCATTTGTTCAGTGATAAAATTTGTAAGACAGTTTCAACACAAAATAATAGGAAATTTTAAACTAGGACAGGCAAGTTAAAAATCTTAGGGAAAATATGACGCACCCAACAAGAGGGAGAATCCAGTGTTAAAAGAGGTCTACTGTAGGAAATAGTTTGCAATGTAATTGGTGGCAACAAAAAAGGCTGCTGCAGTTTTGGGGTGCACAGAGACATTTCACAAATCAGGAATGTACTGTCTTCTCTACACAGTTCTAGTGCAGCTGCAGCAGGCACATGATTCCATTTCAATTATCCAGATGTCTTTGAGGGCCAACTAAAAACTTCATATGATCAGTTTAAGATATAAAACTGAAATTTGTTTATGAACATTTGGATTTGGGACAAATGTCAGATAAACTGAAATTTGGATAACTGGGGATTTGACTGTATCACAATCAGTCCTGGGCAAACCACTAGTAGAAAGAAACTGGAGGGAGTTCAGAGAAAAACAGCAATAATTTAAAGAGGGCTGGAAGGACTGATAAATGAGAAAAAATTAAAAGTTAAATATACATAACTTGGTCAAGAGACAAAAGGGAGAGGTAAATTTATGAACACCTGAAGAGTGTAAACAGAATGGAAAGGAGCTATTTAGGATAGTGGAAGGTGTATAATTATGATATATACTACATTTTGGTTATGACAGGATGACACTACAAAAGGAAATTTTAGATAGACTAGCAGGGAAAGCTTCCTGATTCTGGGATACATTATACTGTGGAATGGTATTCCAAGGGCTGTTACAAAAGACCCCATCAATAGATACCTAGAAGATGTACCTACTCCAGATAACAGTAGAGCAACTACAGGGAGATGGACTGGATGACCGACATCATTTTTTCCCCCATTTGAATGATAGAATTAAAGATGAAGGGCATTTTAACATTTTCTGCCCTTGCTCATCTTTGGATGGGTGAATTCTAAGTACATCAGAATACCCCATTAGTTTTGTATATAGTCCATGCTTTTACAATGAAAAAAAAACCCCATACTTATCTTTGGAAGGGAAAAGTAAAGTCCAGTTTCTCATGTCTGTTTGAAATTACTAAAATTCTGCAAGAAATACATTTTACTTTTGCTTGCAAATTTTCTAGTCTATTGTTCTTATCTCCACATTTAGATTTAACGAACATAAATCTCACTTGCAATAGCAAAAAACAGTTGTCATTTCAAAGCCAAACTGGGAAATTAAACCAGCTAAGTATGAGGAAAAACCCAGATCATTTTTTAAAATCTAGAATCCCAGAATGGGGTTGCAACATGGAATTTAACTTAGGCAACATGTATGATTACTTGAACATTAGTGACTACCATTAAAATCCAGAATTTGTCAGGTTAGCATGATGTGTTATATCATTACAATAGGAACCAACTATTGACTTGTTGACATTTTATTGGCGGCTGCTGTACTACTTAGAGAATTATGAACACTTGAGGAATTAGGCCATAAAACTGAAATATTACAAACTTTTCTCCTTTTTTTCTTTTATTTCTCTAGCGCATCTTAAAAATAAACTAACAGAAGGGCTTAAGTCAAAGGGAAACAAGGTGTATGATTTTAATAAACATTTTTCTTATTAAAAACCTTGATATTGCTTAAATATACCATACAGAGAAAAACTATTTTATAAAGCAACATACACATTTCAAGTCAATGATGGCAACATAAATTATTCTGGCTAACCCCTCTGCTTATGTCATCAGAATGCCTTGGTTGTGTATATATGGTGAACTACTGTATAAGACTAGTTACCTGTGTAATTTCTGCCTAGCTATACAGTACAGGTTTTTAAAAAATGTTTATGCTATATACAGAAATATATATACATATAACATATATTTATATGTTATACATACACATACATTTTTATACATATACACACAATACATATATACACAATACTTTACACTTACATACGGCCTTTGATCAGAGGATCTTGGATGAGTTTTACATCATTAAGCCTCACAAAACTTCTGTGAGGGAGGCAGCTTCTTTATTTTATGGACTGTGAATCTGAGGCCTGATC
This sequence comes from Trachemys scripta elegans, assembly GCF_013100865.1. Lineage (NCBI taxonomy): Eukaryota > Metazoa > Chordata > Testudines > Emydidae > Trachemys > Trachemys scripta. Next base: position 246,972,785 of record NC_048299.1, read on the forward strand.
TACAGTTTTTGTACCAATATGAACTATTTCAGTTAGGGCTGTGATTTTTTTTTTTTTACTGAAGTATTTATACTGGTACAACCCCTAGTGTGTACAGTTATACTGGTATAAAGGTGCCTTATCCCTGTATAATGTATTCCCCTTCCCATACAGGAATAGCTATACTGGTATAAAGCACCTTTATACCAAATATATAACTGCACCCACATCAGGGAGGTTGTACTGCTTTAACTACACACCACTCTAGTAAAAGCAATACAGGTCGTGTTTAAGTCTTTGAGCTGAGGGTTTGTCTAAAATAACTTGCTGAAGGTCACAGTGGCAGATCCAGGAACGGAATCCAAAATGCCAGACTCCCAGTCCCCATTACCTAGCCACTTGAAACCTCCCCCCTGCCTATGAGGGCTGTTCTTGGGAATGCTATTATTATTTCATTAATACATGTGGAAATATTCCTACTTGGTGCATCTGCAGCTTAACTAAGCAAGTCTAGAAGAGTTAGCCTTATAAAACAGTCTTCAGAGTCAAAGTGGCACACATGGTGATGAGAGTTATGGTCCCAAGCCCTCCTCCATGCATGCAAGAGTTAGAAGTGCTACAGAAGCAGGATGCTGCGTTTTTAGGTAGGGTGGAAAAAGGAAGGAGTTTAGGTCACTTCTGGCCATCCACCTCCGCTTGGCACTCAAAGTGGCATTGACCAATTTTGGTGGAAAACCAGTGTAGCACCCCTCAGCAAGGAAAGGTCATTGCAATATGGAGTCACAGAATGCAGGGAAAAGTAGGAGAACAAAGTCTTTCATCAAAACCCATCATCATCACTCTAGTCTATTAAGTCTTAGTAAGCATCAGAATTTGATAGCAAGGGTAAAGTTGCTCCTTTTTCTTTACTAATGGCCTTCCAACATTTATAATGGAAATCATTAAAGCATTAAGAATTTAATGACAAAAGTACTAGGCTACTAGATGTTCAAAGACTACCCTTGTAAAACCAATAATCGCTTTATTAAAAAGAGTTGACATACAGTAGGTCCCACTACAATGAATTTGCAGATTTATTCCATCATAATCAATTTTGATTTTTGGGGAGAAACTTTCGCTTAAATTCTGCATTTTTGTGAAGAGAAGGGGTTGCCTGGCTCGCTCCATTCCGGATTCTCTGCTAACTGTAAAATGTGGGCTGAATTGCTTCCATTATTTATTTGTTTTATAGTGCAGATGCAGATCAATTTTTCAGTTAAGAAATTGAGATTTTTAATGGACAACTGTCTGGTGCAGGCTGTTAAGCTAAAATATTCAGCATTACATAAATAAAAACTATTGTGTCTTCAATATGACTTGGTATTTTGTCTATAATTTCTTTATTAAAAACTGTAACAAGGTACTTAAAAAAGGCTAGATACAAAAGTAGTTAAGCTGCTCACGAACATTAAAATTTTTCAAAATGTATCTTCAATAATCATGATCTTATAAACATTTTACAGTTACCAGAAAGTGCCCAGGCTGAGTTTACACAGTTGAGATACCGCAGTACAAGTGTCTAGTTAGAACTGGAAGTGGAACAATCTCCTGACTGTCTGCTTACTGAAATAGGGATACAAAAATGTTGATTGTGAACTATGAAATAATGTGCATTGGCCTCATCATATGTACAAAAAACCTCACTAAAGGTACAGATTACATGCAAAATATTAGTGATGGGATCTAATGTGCCAGAGTTCAATGCAATCAGAACAGAAATTGCAATGAAAGTGGTTTCATAAGTAAAAGTGAATGATTCCAACTCTTAGATCTGAACTGTGAAGAACTTTTTACAAGTTCAATATACATGATACACAACTGCAGCCAACCACAAATTAAACACCATAAAAAAAGTTAAAATAAAACACAGAACATACTTAATTTTTTATTTTGAAATTCCCTACTCCCTCTATACAAGAACCTTTGCTGAAACACTTTTCACAAAGGCAGCAGTGAATTTTCTGAACATTTTACATATTTTCCCTCAGCAAAAAGATAAATCACAGTGTAAATTATATTGTTCTGCTGTCATCTTTGGCTGGGGTTAGGCCAAGAAGTTATTGACTAGCGAACTGTTACAGTCAAACATTGCTAGTGCTCCTTAGGCCTGTAGGTTACAAACTTAGTACAGGAATGTTTGCATTTAATCAATAAAGTACCACCAGGGGTATGACAGCATTAACTTTCATAAACTTTTATAGACAAATGGAAAAATCTACAAAACTTAGCTAGTAATATTACACAGCAATACACACTTTTTATACTCTACACAAAACCAAAATTCTTGGTCTTAATGGCGAGTAACAATTTCTGTTTCAGAATCTGTTTAGAGGAATAGAGTGGGACATAAAGGCGAGAAATGCAAGTGTTTGCTGTAGGAAGATGTTGGTCATCTGGTGGTCTTATTGTGATGGATGGCATGGGCTGGAATCCCTCCTCACTGGCAGGCAATGATGGGCTTGATGTCCAAAAATAAACCTAAAAGAATAGAAAGTAGGCTGTAACTTTTGCTGGTCTAGAAATATTTAAACTGACTCCATGATACAAACATTGGTATCACATACTGATCATTATTTTGACATAAGTAAAATGGGAAAGTCACAGGGCAGTCATGGTGCTTGATCATAAAACATTCCTTGTAGTATAGAGACTCAGTGGCTGTGCTGTGTACTATTACGACAATGTTATACTCCCAGTCATTTCCTCTCTTCTCTCAACTACAAATATATAATATCACATTTATCAAAGCAACTTATCAAAAGAAGCAACACTCTCCAAATATTAACCACATCTTGGTGCAGGAAGTTAGGATTCCCTGTCCTTTTGGGAAGAGGATAATGTCTGTGTATCAGAAACTTTTTTATATAATCGAATTAGCCATTTTATATCAATCAAATTACTGTAAAATACAGCACTGATACCAAATGCATTAATAGCTAGCAATGGAAATTGCAGTACCAAGAGCAAAGTGAATACTGCATTGCACCCCTGAGTTCCCTTTGCCTAAACCAATCTGCTCTAGATTTTCCTCTTTTTACACCAGTCCTTGTTTTCTTCTTTGCGGAGTTCACTCAAAAATGAGAAGGTTGACATCTCTGAAGTGATCAAAAGAACATTTTAAAAGAGTGGGTGAATACAGTGCATAACAAGCAAACTTTTCCAATCCTCTATAAATGCAATTCAAACCTCATCTTCTGCCCACCTGTTACTCAGTGTGAAACCTCTCAAACAGGGACTGCAAACATGCTTGAGAGTTCTGAGATATGGACAATGAAAGATACACCAATATTAATTTTCTTGTGAACAAAGCTGGATTTCATATTCAGTCTCAAGAGTTGAAAGCCTAGTGCACAAACTCCCGAGTACTACTGCTACTCTACCAGTGTAGAAAACCTTTCCATTAAAACAAAAAAAATACTGAAAAGCAACACTGATTGTTGAAAAACAGTCTTAAGCAACCTTTTACAGGCGAAGGACAACTTACTAGATCTTGTCTTTCTGTCATACTCATCTTCTCAACTATGGACCAAAACCAACGCTTGAACTGCAAAAGCTTCTCAGCATTTTCTCCTGTTTGAAACAGAATAATTAAATTAAATGTATCTGACAATGAACATTTAGAGCACGTGTTTTATACATGCCAGCAAGTAAACTTAGTGTCACTACCCCCTCCTCACAACACCTGCACACTAGGAACAAGGACAGTGCTATGCCAAACACTAACGCAAACATTTTTGAATGTAAGGACTAGACTTAAGAACACTGGTGTAAACAACTAATAAAATTAACACACTGTATAATCTACTAACTAGCTGTATCTAAGTTTGTAACAGGTCAATGAAATATTTCTTTAAAATATTAGACTACAATCATAACTCTAAATATATGGTCAGGCCAGGATTTGGCAGGAAAAAATAGCACAACCCATAATTTGCTCTCCTTGCATTCTGATGGATTATTTATATAGTGATACTGAGGTTGTACCCTCGAAAGAGTTGTGTATTTTACTCTCCCATTTTGAGGTAAAGATTCTTAAAAGTGGCAAAGAATACGGCTGGCACACTGAGAATCCTTTTAACAGATTATATTTAGAGCCATTCATTAAGGTCAATGAACAGAGCTGGTTTTAAGCTTAGAAAAAGTTGAAAAAATTATCCTTGCTATCCATCTCTACATAAAGGACAGACAGGTGAATAATACTAAATTTCTAGCTGTACAACTCATTTCCTAAACAGACTACATATTTCATACCTGACTCATCATTGAAAGAGGTAAAGCTGATCAGCATTTGCACGTTTACTTCACCACAGCCGTTTACCAAAAGCCTGAAATCTTCTGCTGTCAAGTCTTCTAATGAATTCTTTGGAAGCACATCCAGCAGACCTTTCCTCATTGCCTGAAAGAGTCACATGATTCACTTTACACTGACCATCTCTGCTACTGTTTAAGTGGATTTCTGAGAAGTTAATTAATAATAATTAATGGAGATATCCCATCTCCTAGAACTGGAAGGGACCTTGAAAGGTCATCAAGTCCAGCCCCCTGCCTTCACTAGCAGGACCAAGTACTGATTTTGCCCCAGATCCCTAAGTGGCCCCCTCAAGGACTGAACTCACAACCCTGGGTTTAGCAGGCCACTGCTCAAACCACTGAGCTATACAATGAAGTTCACAGCTCACAAATATCAGTTAATTTTCCTCTTGGCTGTTCACCTCTTCCATGTTCAATCTCAAATAGTAAAAACATCTTTTTGAATGGAAGCTATATTGGGCCCATGGTCTAGAACTTGCAATATTCAGGCCCAGACCAGTAATAAGCATTGATAGACTGAGGGAACCAATGACAATTATTTTTAAGATTGACACCTTGCAAACCATTGGTAGTACAAACAAGTGCTCTCTCTCTGTCACTGGAATTTGAGCTTTTCAATATAGCCATTTTTTCTATGCCCTAGTCAGTTACAATATATCTACAATTCTTTTGATTACCTTGGTGCCCGCTACTGCAAATTCCCACTTCCTTGAATTCTGACACTGCTTTAAAAATCTGCCACTTTGAGAACCACTAGACCTAGAAACTAATGCTGTAGCTGTATCTCACTGGAAAGCCACTAAAATGAGCAGGGATATGGACAGCTTTCATATGAGAAGAGATTAAAAAGACTGGGACTGTTCATCTTAGAAAAGAGACAACTAAGGGGGGTGATATGATAGAGGTCTATAATATCATAAATGGTGTGGACAAAGTCAATAGGGAAGTGTTATTTACCCTCTTCACGCAACACATGTCTCAGAGGTGACGTCATGAAATTAATAGGCAGTCAATTTAAAAACAAATATATGGAAGTACTTCTTCACATAATGCATAGTCAACCTAGGACACTCGTTGCCAGGTGATTTTGAAGGTCAAAAGTATAACTGGGTTCAAAAAGAATTAGATAATTTCACGGAGAACAGGTCTATCAATGGCTGTTAGCCAAGATGGTCAGGGGTGCAACCCCATGCTCTGTCCCTAAACCTCTGACTGCTAGAAGCCAGGACTGGACTCTATCGCCTATTCTGTTCACTCCCTCTGAAGCATCTGGCACCAGACACTATTGGCTAATAGGATACTGGGCTAGATGAACCATTGGTCTGACCCACTATGGCCATTATTATGTTCTTGAAATGAATATTCAGGAGATACTAACTGATGAATCATGTCAGAACTGCAATTTGGGGCACGGGAAGGTGGGGAGGCAAGTGACAGTAAGGACAATTTAATTTCAAAGTCTAAAATCCCATGGCCTACAATGGTTGGAAACAGTTTAACAGTCCAGTAAATTGTCCTAAATACTGGCCTCTGAATCAGTGATCACAAAGCAAATATTTTTATTTAAAACAAGGGTGATGTCATGCTAGGAGTCTACTACAGGCCACCTAACCAGGTGGAAGAGGTGGATGAGGCTTTTTTTAAACTACTAACAAAATCATCCAAAGCCCAAGATTTGGTGTGATGGGGGACTTCAACTATCCAGATATATGTTGGGAAAATAACACAGCGGGGCACAGACTATCCAATAAGTTCTTGGACTGCATTGCAGACAACTATTTATTTCAGAAGGTTGAAAAAGCTATGAGGGGGGAAGCTGTTCTAGATTTGATTTTAACAAATAGGGAGGAACTCATTGAGAATTTGAAAGTAGAAGGCAGCTTGGGTGAAAGTGATCATGAAATCAGAGTTCGCAATTCTAAGGAAGGGTAGAAGGGAGTACAGCAAAACAGAGACAATGGATTTCAGGAAGGCGGATTTTGGTAAGCTCAGAGAGCTGATAGGTAAGGTCCCATGGGAATCGAGACTGAGGGGAAAAACAACTGAGGAGAGTTGGCTGTTTTTCCAAGGGACACTATTAAGGGCCCAAAAGCAAGCTATTCTGCTGGGTAGGAAAGATAGAAAATGTGGCAAAAGACCAGCTTGGCTTAACCACGAGATCTTGCATAATCTAAAAAATAAGGAGTCATATAAAAAATGGAAACTAGGACAGATATCAAAGGATGAATATAGGCAAGCAACACAGGAATGCAGGGGCAAGATTGGAAAGGCAAAGGCAAAAAATGAGCTCATACCAGCTACAGGAATAAAGGGCAACAAGAAAACTTTTTATCAATACATTAGAAGCAAGAGGAAGACCAAGGACAGGGTAGGCCCACTGCTCAGTGAGGAGGGAGATACAGTAATAGGAAACTTGGAAATGGCAGAAATGCTTAAGGACTTCTTTGTTTCGGTCTTCACCGAGAAGTCTGAAGGAATGCCCTAACCTAGTGAATGCTAATGGGAAGGGGATAGGTTTAGAAGATGAAGTAAAAAAAGAACAAGTTAAAAATCACTTAGAAAAGTTAGATGCCTGCAAGTCACCAGGGCCTGATGAAATGCATCCTAGAATACTCAAGGAGCTAATAGAGGAGGTATCTGAGCCTCTACCTATTATCTTTGGAAAATCACGGGAGACGGGAGAGATTCCAGCAGAAGACTGGAAAAGGGCAAATATAGTGCCCATCTATAAAAAGGGAAATAAAAACAACCCAGGAAACTACAGACCACTTAGTTTAACTTCTGTGCCAGGGAAGATAATGGAGCAAGTAATTAAGGAAATCATCTGCAAACTCTTGGAAGGTGGTAAGGTGATAGGGAACAGCCAGCATGGATTTGTAAAGAACAAATCATGTCAAACCAATCTGAAAGCTTTCTTTGATAGGATAACGAGTCTTGTGGATAAGGGAGAAGCAGTGGATGTGGTATACCTAGACTTTAGTAAGGCATTTGATACGGTCTCGCACGATATTCTTATCGATAAACTAGGCAAATACAACTTAGATGGGGCTACTATAAGGTGGGTACATAACTGGCTGGATAACCATACTCAGAGAGAGTACTTATTAATGGTTCCCAATCCTGCTGGAAAGGTATAACAAGTGGGGTTCCGCAGGGGTCTGTTTTGGGACCGGCTCTGTTCCATATCTTCATCAACGTCTTAGATATTGGCATAGAAAGTACGCTTATTAAGTTTGCAGATACCACCAAACTGGGAGGGATTGCAACTGCTTTGGAGGATAGGGTCATAATTCAAAATGATCTGGACAAATTGGAGAAATGGTCTGAGGTAAACAGGATGAAGTTTAACAAAGACAAATGCAAAGTGCTCCACTTAGGACGGAACAATCAGTTTCACACATACAGAATGGGAAGAGACTGTCTAGGAAGGAGTACGGCAGAAAGGGATCTAGGGGTTATAGTGGACCGCAAACTAAATGAGTCAACAGTGTGATGCTGTTGCAAAAAAAGCAAACATGATTTTGGGATGTCTTCTTGTGAGCAAGACATGAGAAGTCATTCTTCCACTCTACTCGGCACTGGTTAGGCCTCAACTGGAGTAATGTGTCCAGTTCTGGGCACCACGTTTCAAGAAAGATGTGGAGAAATGGGAGAGGGTCCAGAAAAGAGCAACAAGAATGATTAAAGGTCTTGAGAACATGACTTATGAAGGAAGGCTGAAAGAATTGGGTTTGTTTAGTTTGGAAAAGAGAAGACTGATAGGGGACATGATAGCAGTTTTCAGGTATCTAAAAGGGTGTCATAAGGAGGAGGGATAAAATTAGTTCACCTTAGCCTCTAAGGATAGAACAAGCAGCAATGGGCTTAAACTGCAGCAAGGGAGGTTTAGGTTGGACATTAGGAAAAAGTTCCCAACTTTCAGGGTGGTTAAACACTGGAATAAATTGCCTAGGGAGGTTGTGGAATCTCCATCTCTGGAGATATTTAAGAGTAGGTTAGATAAATGTCTGTCAGGGATGGTCTAGACAGTATTTGGTCCTGCCATGAGGGCAGGGGACTGGACTCGATGACCTCTCAAGGTCCCTTCCGGTCCTAGAATCTATAATCTTTTATTTCAGAACAGGCTTCTAAAAACAAGACTAAGTTTTACTTTTAATATAATTTTTGACAGATTCTGGTCATGTTTCTTGTTAAAACATTAACAATGTTCAGAACAAAAATTCTGCAATCATTAGCCACACTGATCTTGCACAGAGCAGGCATAAGGAGGCCAGAAGCTCCAGTGACTTTATGCTGGCAGAGTTTGGCTTGTTAAATCTTTGAGCTAAGAGGTTAAATAAATCTAGGCTGAGAAAGAAATATAGAAAAATGGAAGACTGTATAGAATCCATATGTCTGAAGATAAGCATTTCCCCAGTATGTTATATGAATCTTTTTTTTAATCTATATGTAAATGCTGAAGTTTAACTAGTCATTGAGCTAACTTTAATTCTTCTTTTGAATTTATATCCTTCGGTCTATTCAAATGAGCTTTTAGGGTAGTCAAGGTCTCCACATAATTAAGTTAGCAACTGTGTAACAAGAAACAAAGATTAATACCCTTTAGAAGTTGGACAACTTGGAATGGAATGCAGTATATGCAGAAATTGACAGTATCATTCCAAAACACTACAAAGCACTTACATGTAGAGGTTGTTCTGCTACCACCAACATTCTGTGTTCTGCATATTTCCGGACATATTCATAAACATTCTGAGGGGTGACTGGTATATTTACACCATTGGAGATAAGTTCAACCTACGATGAAGTAGCAAAAGGGGAGAGGATTTAAAAACATACTTTAAAGAAGAAAAAAGCAACAGTTAAAACAAGAGCATCATTTCTATTACTGTATGCAGTAAATATACTGTGGTGCTATACAGCTTTTTCACTCTTAAAACAAGTTTTCAGTGGGTTACTGGTTCGGGCTATTATCATGAACAGAAGTTTTATATTTAAAACCAGTCCTTGTGATGAGACCAATAATCCTGGTACTGCTGATTTCTCATTTAGATTATATTAAACAACCCATAAATACTAGGGGCTGAATATTCAAAAACACTTAAGTGACTTAGGCACACAAATCCCACAGACTTTCAATGGGTCTTTGTGCTCCTGAACACTTACGCAGTTTAGAAAATCTCACCCTAAATCCGTCTGGGGTTTGACAGACTATGAACAAGTAACATTAAACTGTAAAGTCAAGTTCAGCTTGCACCTACCTGCCCTCCACCCTCCTCCTTGCACAGGTCTATTGCAAATGCTAAATCCATTGCTGCAAAAACAGCATCAGCATCCGTGCTCTGGGAGGCTAGGATAAGTTGCCGCAAGCTCTCATACATAACCGGATCAAAAAAAGCAAAGTCATGCCAGTTCACCTAAAATAAGGTAGATGTTTGATATGTAGCATGGTTTTTATAAATATATTCAACATAATGAGTTCTAAAACGGATAATATGTACACTAGCATAAGGCACCTAAATAGCCATGTAATGAGGCATTCACTCAAACACTTGGAAAGAATCACAAAAAAAGGTAATTTCCATTCTCATCCTGATTTTCTGAGGTGCAGGAACATAACACCAGATTGAAGTGCATTGGCAAAGCACAGAGAAGGTTGTCAAGCATTTGCCCACACTAAGAATTACTACAGATCTAGGCAACTGAACTCTTGGAACGTATCCTTTCCATAAATCAGCTTGGGTCAAAACAGACCTTTGTGGATTTTTCAACAGGATTTGAAAAGGGGTCACACGTGACATCACTCCTTTTCCCATCTCCACACTCCCTAAAACTCTGGAAGGAAATTCACCTGCGCCATCACAGAAAGAAAGCTTCTTCCCAGCAGCTGTAAATTCCTTTAGGTGGAAGTTATTTGTGCCCAACAGTTGCCCTCCTCACCCTCAACAAGCAGATCTTTTGAGCAGATCCTTGCCTTTTTGGCCACATTTTGGGGGCCTTTGCTCCATCAATTATCTGTCTTTCCATCTAAGACAGTACTTCGTGGTGCCCCTAAACTCAGCTACAAGGACTTTTGGTACTTCTCATTTTCCCATGTTGCCCACTACCCTGCTGTCATCATGAGGGAGCCCTAGAAGGCTTTTACTCAGATGGTAGAGCAGGGAGAATGTCCTTCTGTTTTGGAAAGGGGTTGGGGTGTTCTTGTGCATCTATAACCTCTTGCTCCTTTGTCACCATTCCCCTACCCCATTTGTTAAAATCACATCTATTTTGGACAATGACTGGCTCTGATTTTTTTTTTTTTTTTAAATAACCAAAATGAAGACCAGGGATAATGGGAAACTTTGTTCAGTTTGTTGCATCGGGCACCATATTTAGAGGTATACTGTCAAAAGATAATTAAAATGTGGTCTTGACCTAAAACAGTTAAAACATAGGCAATTGCTGGACTGCATTTAAATTTTAAGTCTACACCTGAAGCAGAATTTGAAATCTGATTAAAGAATTCTCTCAACTGTTAAACAAGATGCCTTTTTGTAAATAGTAACATAGAAAGGGCAAGAGAGAACTAATGCTACAGCACAGCTTCAACGTCCTTTTTTCTGCTCGTGAAGATCAACCCTGTCCCATTTTAAATATTTAATATAGACAGATATAGAGAGCGTGCGCACTCATATTATATTAATTGGAAACCCTCCTCAGTCAATTCCTTGGCATCCACTTGGCAAACTCAGTTTAATTGTAAGACAACAAAAAAATCACAACTGTTTTAATTAGATTTAGTATTGCCAAACAAGCACAGTGTTAACATCAAAACATATTTTAAAATAAAATTATTTTTTTAAAACTAAATCTTATGTACTTAAAGGCAGTTCAGATGTCTGTGATCAACTTACTTTTCTGCCAAGAAGAACTTTGATAACATGTCTGTTTAACGTGATGGGACATAGTTCATTCTGCAGTAAGCACAACCCTAGAATTCTGAGAACAAAAAGAGTACTATTAGAAAATCACAAAAAGAAATTGTTTAAAGAAGTGGGATTCAAAAGAGTTTCCTGAATATTTCAACAACAACAACAAAAAACAACTCTGGAGTTCAGGTTGAAGTAGCTTCCAATTATAAAACCTCATATTTAAAACTTCCCAATGCCAACATCCCCCCAAAGAAATCACCATTTCAGAAACAGTGCATGCAGTACCTCGTCCCATGGGGAAAGTTTTTCTGGAAAGCTTGGTTAAAAAAATAAATAATCTGCTATTTTTCCTGAAAGAACAATCATGGGTAAAGAAGGATCACTTCCTCAAAAATACCTGCTGCAACAAAACTCCACTCCAGGAGACTAAAAATCTCCACAGATATTACTATGAAAGAAAATATTAAAAAAGTAAGAATGCAAGAATATAAAAATACTGTTAGAGGTAAGAAAACAATAAACCTATTTTATGTAGGACTCAGCAAAAATAGGGATAAAATAAGAGGGTTCGCAAAAATTAAAAAAAAACCACAGACAGGACAACTTAGGCAAAAACTATTTCTGCAAAAAGGCTGGTAAAATGAATTTTGATGGCTGCCTTCTGGCTGAGCAATTACACTTCGTAAAGGTGTGAAGAGAACTCTACACACCTGCCCTATAAATCTGTTTGGAAAATTATGAGTCTGGTTGTGTAAGTAAATATCAAATGACTGAATGAGCTTTGAAGCTATGGGTTCAGCTAGTTGTTACAATAAAAAATGCAGGCAGACAAAACACTTAGACATGGTTCTTCTGAAATCAGGAGAATCTGCTGTACTGGAGTGAAAACAATCAAAAAGTGACTGGATTTTTAAGGGTATCATTCTTCTCCAGGCATAAGCCTACAGACTTCCACAAATTCACTCTAAAAAGCGCCTCAGCAGAGCAATCCTGCATGTTTTTCTCATGATCACCTACTTCACAGACAGGTGCACTGAGTCCATTAGTGCCAATGAGGTGCAAAAAAATTCACTGATTTATTCAAGAGAGCAAACGCTGGTCACAAGCCTTGTTCTGAAGCACATGATCCCACAAAGAAACAGTGTGGTCTAATGACAGATGTCAGAAGCAACCTTCTGTCCCATATATTTTCAGTGGAGATGAAGCAACGTGGTAGGAAGACAACACCAGGCTCCACAATATATTCAGAACTGAAAGGTTACCTTTACTGTAGGAAATGGTGTAACTGGAGAACTTCATCCTATCCTACAAAAGGTTCTTATTCTGCCCTCATCGACATAATATTGAGAATCTTCAAGCAGTGCGTTAGGCAACACGACTAAATTCTGTTGTGTGATTTAGTCTCCTTCTCTCATCCACTCCCCAGGGGAGTTGTTGTGCAGTGTATTGTTTTGTTTAACATACACACTACTATGCATTTATGTCAGAGAAGACAAGGTGAAAGAAGAGCACCTAGCATTTGGAGTGGAACGTGGGGAGGTTTGTGACAGCCCTTAATTTGTGACAGTTTATTCCACAGACAGATTAGTCACTGAGAAAGCTTTGTCTCCTGCACAGACAAGCTTTATTCCTGTGGTAGAAAGTTCCACTGTGCAACAGAAGTCGAGTTGTTGACCATGGTCCTCATCCTGGAGCTTTAAGCAGTCTCTTTAAATGCCACTAAGCTCCTTGAAGGTAAGGACTGAGACCTTGAACTTTACTCAATAGTCTCTGGAAAGCCAACATGTAAGAGCAGAGGCCAGGTCTGATGGGCTCAAAGTAGCCAGCGTTGCTGAGGAATGCAGTGCAGGGCTCTGTACTAGTTGGAGTTTCTCTAAGGACTGATGTCTTCACACCCTAGTACACTGCACTGCTATCATATAGACAGAAGGTGATGAAGGCATATATAAGAACACTTGAGAACATGCCTTGAGAAATCTAGGGAAGTGAAATGTCTTTGGAGCGAGTTCTACTTGATATACACCTTGTTTTCTTGGGAAGAGAAGGCTTTGTTTTTCAAGTCAACGCCCAACAACATGAGCAGGGTCCTGGAGTCCATCTATACCAGAAGCTAGCAGGTTGTTTGTGTTTGTGGAAACACAGCTCAAGAGCCTATTTTGTAAGAGCTTTACTGATGTGGGAAATATTGATAGTCGTGATGTCCAGCAAGGATGCTCAACTGTTTATTTGAGGACTGTTTGCCTTTGAGACATTCCAGTCAGACCTTGCACTAGACTATGAAAACTGCGGCCAGGGGTGGGGAGGGAGGGGGGAGGAGAAGGGTAGGGGGAGAGAAGGGACCAGGAATGATTTCAGGGAAACCCACTTTTGAACTTAAGAGCACATGGTGGCATCTGGACACAGATATCAAAGCCAAGACAGTTATTGTCTGTTCTGCTGGCTGTGCATGTGCAACTTAGACATAATGTGGATGGTACTGGGGCACTTTAAGGTCCTGCTTCTCTGACATACTTGCAAAATAAAAAGGGGGCAGGGAAAGCAAAAGCGCAAAGATACAAGTTTTAGCTTACAAAATCAGTAAAATAGTTCCCTTTGACAGAGAGTTTACCTCCTCAGAGACGAGGGAGTCATGGGACCTAAAATGCCAATGATGCAATAAATCTGATGCTACTAACATTTTCTCTCTCTCTCACACACACGTACATTGAGGGGTACGAGTGCAAATTTTAACAAAAACTTAAGATTTCTCTCAAGATTTAATAGACTAAGTTGTTCAAGTTCCCCCACATGATTTCAAACCCACGATGAATGAACTCTATTACAGCTTTTATCTTTGGAGAAATATAAGCTATCAAAATATCTGAAATGCCAAGAAAACACAAGACTAGCAAACTAGCTTAATATTGTACCTGCCAATGTTTCTGAAACAATTCAATCTTGCCTCTGTGTTTTTGCCAGGCCTTGGCGTATAAAAACCTCGTTTCCCAGGTTGGTAGAATAGTGGTGCATTATCATCACCATCATCTGTATCATCTAATTCCATGTCCACCACACTGCGACTGGAGCCATGTCGCTTTCTATTTTCCTAGTACAAAAGATTAAGAAGCTAATTTAGAATCTCAGTTAAAAGTCAAACATCTATCCTAATTTTTGTTACCCATTGAATACTGAAACCTGCTCATTATAGGACCCAAAGATTTTTGAGTCTTGCCATTTCAAAAGACTGGTAATATTTGGCAATGGTGGATTTTTAAATAATTGAGCAGTTCATTATTTTGAAAAATAAATTAAAGAAGCAGATCCTTTCAGCAAAGATTTAGTAAAAAACACCCTTCATTTTATTAGGGCTGTCGATTAATCGCAGTTAACTCACGTGATTAACTCAGAAAAATTAATCACTATTAATTGCACTGTTAAACAATAGAATACCAATTGAAATGTATTAAATAATGTAGAAAAACACTGAAAATTTTCAAATATATTGATTTCTATTACAACACAGAATACAATGAGTACAGTGCTCACTTCATATTTTTTATGACAAATATTTGCACTTTTAAAATGATAAACGAAATAGTATTTTTCAATTCATCTCATACAAGTACTGTGGTACAATCTCTTTATGGTGAAAGTGTAACTTACAAATGTAGATTTTTTTGTTACATAACTGCACTCAAAAACAAAACAATTTAAAAAACTTTAGAGCCTACAAGTCCACTCAGTCCTACTACTTATTCAGCCAATTGCGAAGACAAACAAGTTTATTTATATTTACGGGAGATACTGCTACCCGCTTCTTATTCACAATGTCACCTGAAAGTGAGAACAGGTGTTCGTGTGGCCCTTTTGTAACCGGCATTGCAAGATATTTACTTGCCAGATATGCTAAACATTCGTATGCCCCTTCATGCTTTGGCCACCATTCCAGAGGACATGCTTCCATGCTGATTCGCATTAAAAAATAATGCGTTAATTACATTTGTGACTGAATTCCTTGGGGGAGAACTGTATGTCCCCTGCTCTGTGTTACCCGCATTCTGCCATATATTTCATGTTATAGCAGTCTCGGATGATGACCCAGCACATGTTTATTTTAAGAACACTTTCACAGCAGATTTGACAAAACGCAAAGGTGGTACCAATGTGAAATTTCTAAAAATAGCTACAGCATTCAACCCAAGGTTTAAAAATCTAAAGTGCCTTCCAAAATCTGAGAGGGACGAGGTGTGGAACCTTCTTTCAGAAGTCTTAAAAGAGCAACACTCTGATCAGAAACTGCAGAACCCGAACCACCAAAAAAGGAAATCAACCTTCTGCTGGTGGCATCTCACTCAAATGATGAAAATAAACATGCATCAGTCTGCTCTGCTTTGGATTGTTATTGAGCAGAACCAGTCATCAGCATGGATGCATGTCCTCTGGAATGGTGGCTGAAGCATGAAGGGACATATGATTCTTCAGCAGATCTGGCACGTAAATATCTTGCGATGCTGGATACAACAGTGCCATGCAAACACCTGTTCTCACTTTCAGGTGACAATGTAAACAAGAAGTGGGCAGCATTATCTTCTGCAAATTGTAACCAAACTTGTTGAGCGACTGGCTGAAGTACGACTGAGTGGACGTGTAGTTTTTACATTGTTTTATTTTTGAATGCAGTTGTTTTTGGTACACAATTCTACATTTGTAAGTTCAACTTTCATGCACAGACTATCAAGGAAGTTTTTGGAAAGTGTAGGGGACAATTTCCGGGTGCAAGTCCCAGAGGAACCAACTAGGGGCAGAGCTCTTCTTGACCTGCTGCTCACAAACCGGGAAGAATTAGTAGGGAAAGCAAAAGTGGATGGGAACCTGGGAGGCAGTGACCATCAGATGGTCGATTTCAGGATCCTGACACAAGGAAGAAAGGAGCAGCAGCAAAATACGGACCCTGGACTTCAGAAAAGCAGACTGACTCCCTCAGGGAACTGATGGGCAGGATCCTCTGGGAGAATAACATGAGGGGGAAAGGAGTCCAGGAGAGCTGGCTGTATTTTAAAGAATCCTTATTGAGGTTGGAGGAACAAACCATCCCGATGTGTAGAAAGAATAGTAAATATGGCAGGCAACCAGCTTGGCTTAACAGTGAAATCCTTCCTGATCTTAAACACAAAAAAGAAGCTTACAAGAAGTGGAAGATTGAACAAATGACCAGGGAAGAGTATAAAAATATTACTCAGGCATGCAGGAGTGAAATCAGGAAGGCCAAATCACACTTGGAGTTGCAGCTAGCAAGGGATGTTAAGAGTAACAAAAAGGGTTTCTTCAGGTATGTTAGCAACAAGAAGGTCAAGGAAAGTGTGGGCCCCTTATTGAATGAGGGAGGCAACCTAGTGACAGAGGATGTGGAAAAAGCTAACGTACTCAATGCTTTTTTTGCCTCTGTCTTCACGCACAAGGTCAGCTCCCAGACTACTGCACTGGGCAGCACAGCATGGGGAGGAGGTAACCAGCCCTCTGTGAAGAAAGAAGTGGTTCAGGACTATTTAGAAAAGCTGGACGAGCACAAATCCATGGGGCCAGATGCGCTACATCCGAGGGTGCTAAAGGAGTTGGCGGATGTGATTGCAGAGCCATTGGCCATTATCTTTGAAAACTCATGGCAATCAGAGGAGGTCCCGGATGACTGGAAAAAGGCTAATGTAGTCCCTATCTTTAAAAAAGGGAAGAGGAGGATCCGGGGAACTACAGGCCAGTCCCTGGAAAAATCATGAAGCAGGTCCTCAAGGAATCAATTCTGATGCACTTAGAGGAGAGGAAAACGATCAGGAACAGTCAGCATGGATTCACCAAGGGCAAGTCATGCCTGACTAACCTAATTGCCTTTTATGATGAGATAACTGGGTCTGTGGATGAGGGGAAAGCAGTGGACCTATAATTCCTTGACTTTAGCAAAGCTTTTGGTATGGTCTCCCACAGTATTCTTGACGGCAAATTAAAGAAGAATGGGCTGGATGAATGGACTATAAGGTGGATAGAAAGCTCACTAGATCGTCGGGCTCACAAGGACAAGTGCAGAATCCTGTAATTAGGACGGAAGAATCCCATGCACTGCTACAGAGTAGGGACTGAGTGGCTAGGCAGCAGTTCTTCAAAAAAGGACCTAAGGGTTATAGTGGACGAGAAGCTGGATACGAGTCGACAGTGTGCCCTTGATGGCATTTTGGGCTGTATAAGTAGGGGCATTGCCAGCAGATTGAGGGATGTGATCATTCCCCTCTATTTGGCATTAGTGAGGCTTCATCTGGAGTACTGTGTCTAGTTTTGGGCCCCACTCGACAAGAAGCATGTGGAAAAATTGGAAAGATTCCAGCGGAGGGCAACAAAAATGATTAGGGGGCTGCAGCACATGACTTATGAGGAGAGGCTGAGGGAACTGGGATTGTTTAGTCTCCAGAAGAGAAGACTGAGGGGGGAATTTGATAGCTGCTTTCAACTACCTGAAGGGGGGTTCCAAAGAGGAAGGATCTAGACTATTCTCAGTGGTACCAGATGACAGAACAAGGAGTAATGGTCTCAAGTTGCAGTGAGGGAGGTTTAGGTTGGATATTAGGAAAAACTTTTTCACTAGGAGGGTGGTGAATTACTGGAATGGGTTACCTAGGGAGGTGGTGGAATCTCCTTCCTTAGAGGTTTTTAAGGTCAGGCTTGACAAAGCCCTGGCTGGGATGATTTAATTGGGGATTAGTCCTGCTTTGAGCAGGGAGTTGGACTAGATGACCTCCTGAGGTCCCTTCCAACCCTAATATTCTATGATTCTATGATAAAGAGATTGCATTACAGTACTTGTATTAGGTGAATTGAAAAATACTACTATTTCTTTTGTTTTTTACAGTGAAAATATTTGTAATCAAAAATATAAAATGAGCACTATGCGCTTTGTACTCTGTGTTGTAATTGAAATCATATTCGAAAATGTAGAAAACATCCAAAAATGTTTAAATAAATCGTATTCTACTAATCTTTTTAATCGCGCAATTAATCGCAATTCATTTTTTTAATCGCTTGACAGCCCTACATTATGTGACAAGAGGAGATAACTGAGGCAAAAGGGCAGGTTATTTACAGGTTGTTACATTACATTTATTTTAAAAAACATCTTTTTATGGCAAGCCAATATAACTGGATCTTAAATTTCCTTCAGTTCACACATGAATCGGATGCAAAACAGATCCCTTACCTGTACCTTGTCTGAGGAGTCTAGCAACCCAAGATCCAGGATACTGTCAGCTCCATTTTCCCTGGGGGGGGGGGGCGGGATTAAGGGGAGAAGAGGCAAGCCAAGATTTAATTTACCATTATCCATTAATAGTCACATTCTGAGCTGGAACTAGAAGAGTTATATTTTTTAATGAAAAGTCAAAATAATAAAACTAGATATGATTCTGAAAACAAAATTTAGTGAAGAAAAATTTGAAAGGAACAAGCCTGCCAATTGTTTATTATGCATGTATACAGCTGAGTTTCCTCAACTAATCTCTACAGCTGGACAGGAGGAACACTGTAAGCCATTGTAACCAGGTTCTGAAAACAAACCGTGCAAAGTGCAGTTTCTTGCCAATTTGGTTTTAAAGCAAAACACAGACAAGAATACCATATTATTATTTATATTACAGTGGGACCTAGATGCATAACCAAGATAATGGTCCCATTGTGCTAGGCACTGTACATATACAATGTAAGAAGTAGCCCTTACCTCAAAGAGTTTACCATCTAAAAAGACGAGGTAGACATCGTGGGAAAAAGGAAGTACTTTCTTGTTTTCCAAATGGGAAACTGAGGGTACTAATATTAGGTGACTTGCCCAAGGCAAACAGGACATCTGTGACAGAGCAGGGAACTGAACCCAGATCTGCTGGGTCCTAGATCACTCTCTTAACCACAAGACCAGCCTTCCTTTTTTATCTGAATCCTGATTTAATTCTTTACCTTCCATGCGCAATAATGAGTTCCATAGCCTCATCAACTCTTGCTCTAAGGGAATCTTCACTTGCTAGTAATAGAAGCAGCTGAGCAGGGGACAACTCCAGTAGCATACCTGTGATTTTGCTTGCAAATGCCTGGAAATAAGAGTTCAAGATCTTACTGTCCAATCATTCCTTCAGTGCACTCACTTTCAAATATGGTTTTATGAAAATCTTAATATCTTAACACACCCAAGATTTAAAACAAATTTGTGAGTCAAATGACAAGTTGTAGAAATACAAAACTAGAGAAAGTCAAACGAGATAGAAAAAAATACCCTTATAGAATTCAACTATTTTAATAAGTCATGAATTTCACAAGCAAAGGATAAAGAAAAGAAATCTTAAGTGAAAGATACCCATAGCATCAACAACAATAGACTTAAGTGTGCTGCGCAGATTGGTCTTACTGGTTGCATTGCTTGTACACGAGGGTAAAGCCTTTCTCCAAGGGCCTGTCGATGTGCTGGAAGAGGATCAGGATCATCACTAGGATTCCCTTCTGAGGCTGGTCTAAAGGGCCTTGTGTCAATGGAAAGTTGTCTTCTAAAGTCCCTTTAAAAATGACAGTTTACATCCCTCTTGGTTTATATTTTGTGAAACTTGATAAGACTATGTTACTTGCAAAGGAAACTTACAAAGCTCTTGGATAATATTATTTATGTACAGATAAAATAGTACAGACCAGTTTGTGCAATTGTAATATTCCATGTAGTTAGCTGGATATAAAGGTTTGGGAAGGGAACAGAGTTGAACTCTGTCAGTCTTTTGGGGAAACAAGGTGGACAACCCACCAACTAACAATGGTGTTGTTTGTAATGCATTTCTTGTCTTGGCTACTGCAATGACAGGAGTGATTTGTGAGATGGGGTTGAACAGCGATCTAATGGTGCTGAAATGGGCGTAATCATTAGAGCATGTATTTATATACCAAATCTCAAAAAAGAATATGGAAGTTCAAAATAAGTGCTCTACTATCTTGAAAGAGAGAAGCATAATATCCTCTCAGTTTGAAGAAAGGAGAGTCCAAATTTTAGAACAGACATTCATCTATTTCAGCAGTTCTCAAACTTATTTGATCAGGCCCCCCAAATACATATACCACCACCAGCCTCTGAAGGCAAAGCAGAGAGCAGCAGTTGCTGGCTGCGCGTCCAGTTCTGAAGGCAGTGCCGCGCCAGAAGCAGCATAGAAGGATGGCAATGTGAAAACTGACATTTGTCAATATCATTTTTCACAGCAGGCTTAGCGCCCCATTGCCAGCCCTACTTCTGTGCTGCTGCTGCCACCCCAAGGCTAACAGCTGGAGCCCCACCACCTCCAAGTGAGGGATGCGGGGGCACACGGACAGCCTGAGCCTGGGCTGCCTACCCATGAGGGATTTTGGGGGGCGGGGGAGAAGAGAGAGACGGAGCCCAAGTGGCAGGGCTTCGGCTGTCAGACCTAGGACAGCAGGACTCCAGCTGTTCCCTTTATTCCTGCCTTCTGGGTATGCACAGCTCTTCTGCATGAGGCCCAACTGCCTGGGGCTGAAAGCCAGAGCTCTTTTCAAAAAACAAAAAAACCACACAGCTCGCGCCTCCCTTGACACATTCCCACACCTCCCTTGGGAGGCCCGCCCCATAGTTGGAGAATCACTGACCTATTTCATAAAATACTTGTGACCAGGACATAATTACAGATAAATCACGTACCTATCCCTGTCTCTGCGAGAACCAGCTCGTAAGCCACTACTCCTCCTCATTTCCCTTTCTCGCTCCCTCTCCCGATCTCTCTCCCCTCTATTTCGCAATCTCTGCATCAGACCTGAAAAGGAAAAAAAAATGTTTTAAACTTCTCATACTTATACAATGCAGTGTACTCCAAGCTCTTTATTGCATAGCTTGCGCAGGAAAAGAGCACAATTTTAGTGGACTGGATGGCTTAGCAGATAGCAATGGAATTCAAACTTCAGTCTAGTTAATAGTTTATTTTGAAGTCTTATGCCAGGTATATGGTTTCAAATACTAAGGATGTGTTTTCTGTCACAGACTAGGTGATAAAGCTGTTTCAAATGGTGGCTTCCTGTTAAAGGGTTAATCACTATTATATGTACTCCAAGGCCTGGTCTACACTACAGCATTAGGTCAACATAAGCTGCCTTAAATCAACCTAATTATGTCAGTGTACACACTACAGCGTTGCTCCCACCAATGCAAGTGCCCTGCTACACCAACATCATTCCACCCCCAGGAGGGCTTATGGTGGTGTAGTTAAGGCGACGCAGAGTCCCTGTAGACTCTGCGTTGTTACATCTATTGGCTGTCATTCTTGTAAATTTACAAGAAAGCTGGCTCCACAGCTGGACTGCTGCCTGGTCTCTGCTCCAAGCTGGGCTGTCGTCCAGGCTCCCCATTCCCGGCGGGGAGCTGAGGGGGATGGGGCAGCCGGGTTTCCGGCAGGAAGCTGGACACAGAGCTGAGAGCCCTGGCTCTCAGTCCCCCACACTGCCACTCTTAAGTCAGGGAAAGCACTCCTGGTGAGAACGCACACCACCGACAGAAGAATGTCAGCATGAACGACCTGCAATAATTACTACGGTGCCTGGAAGATGACTTAACATAGGTTGATTTAAGTTTATAGTGTAGATATGCCCTGAGAGACTTTAATATATTGGTGTTAGGCAGAAACAGCAGTTATGGAGATTGAATGAAATATCACCTCTTCTGACTTTGTACACAAATCCAGAGCAGCTGGATGTTTCTGCTAAAGCGATCAATGAATTTTTGACATGGACTTTACGATGTTATTAGGAATCAGTTAACACATAACTAAGATAAATGGAGAAAGTTCATAAGTTCAGATCAAATGTAGAACTCTACACAAACTCCAACTAAAATGATCTGAGCAGAAGTTCTAAGAGGGATTGTGGGGAAACAGAGCCATTCTTATCATAGAATCGTAGGACTGGAAGGGACCTCGAGAGGTCATCTAGTCCAGTCCCCTGCACTCATGGCAGGACTAAGTATTCTTCTTCTATTATCCTGGCCCCCAAATAGTGTGTAGGTGAGGAACAGCTGTACAGTGACACCAATGCCACTACTATTAAGTCCAGACTTCAGTAGTAGAGGATTAGTCTGAATCTCACAATGATGTTCTCCAGTCCTCTACGCTGCTCCAGCCACACCAAACTGTCCAAGTACAGTTGCTATGTGACGTGCCTCCATTACATTTAGGATCTTTTACCTCAGCAATGTCGGTAAGCATGCAGCTCCTAGAGTTATTTTAGTCTTCCTGAAGACTCAGCATTGCACCGGCACATGTTCAGAATCTCTAGGCAATTGCAAGAACTAAATATTCCCCTCCCCTCCATGAAAAATTTAGTTTCTGCGGAAACTGAACTTAAATTTCTACAAAAGAAGTGCTGGTATAGCATACCACTTCACTCATATCTCAGGGACGAAGTGGGACTGGATGGAATGGTCATGGGCTATAGAGCCTTTCACATTTCAGTTGTCTCTTCATGACGATATTGGCAATGTTCAAATATAGTAGATACTCATGGCTAATTTATATTCTAAGTGAAGTAAGTTGACGGTTTTGATCTGGTTCTAAGTGGACAAATATCTAGCTCTCAAAAAATACTAAATCAGTATCCCTTTTTGACAATTTTGGCCAAGAGGCAAAGAATTGAATGGATGTATCCTTTCAGGCTGGAGGAAGTTCCTTCAGGTCAAGGCTGATGAACATTTTCAGGGAATCGAGGGGAGAAGTTATAGCCACTAATTATTTAGCTATCTTTCTGGTTTTTCTAATGTATATTAATAGAGTTAATATTCCAAAATGAAAAAAGTGAGTCCAAAGTTATGATTAATGGTAGCCACGGAATACCTTCTCCACGGTACTTACTTGTATGGGTACCCTTGTTGGCATTCTGGATGCAGTCTAGGTTTGGCAGTTTCTCATTTGATAGAAAAGCCTGTGCAATGGCAGTATAAAAACTTCGTGCTACACCACTGCCTTCTCCTGGCTCATCCTTAAATGTAACTTTTACTCTGTGCACAGCCATTGGAGTTGTAGCACATCTGCGACCAAAATGATTGTTGAGCTGCCTCATCGTCTGCTGAATTAGAAGATCTCTATCTCGATCAACCTAGCAAATACATAGGCTAAATTAAGTGTTTACCCTTCTGTAATGACTGCCATAGCAAAAGATCAAATGTTAATTTCAGCTTTAAATGTTATTTCAAGAGGATTTTTAGTATTTCAGAATAAAAGTTCCCATGAAATACTATGTTTGGAAGGAGTCAGCAGAAGGAGGAATCCATAACACTACACAGTAATTGCAAGGCAGCACTATTCAGTGCACCAGAGTCCCCACCCTGAAAAATGTTCCAAAACGTTTGCTTACAGAGTTTGAAACATAACTTCTTATATCAAATTACTAAAACACAGATTACTGTAGTGTGTGTTAAACCTTTAACAGAATATAAAATTATAATATGACGTTTTCATTGCATTCAACTTTTAATTACGTTATAAATCAGGAAAATAAAACTAATTTTTTTACCTCCAATGTTAAATCCCTGGATTGCTGGTTTCTAAGTTTTTCCATTTCTCTGCGGAATTTTGATTCTTTAACTTCAAAGCCACCTAATTCAGTCAAGATCTTTAAAAAAACCAAAATAATAAATTAGCTGTAGAATTTAAACAAACAAAATGCAATCGACGATCTTCCACACAGAAAATACATACTGATCCAGGCTCTGCTCCAACATCTTCCATGAACACTCTGCCAAACAGTTCTAAAGAAAGGCGCCAACGTCCTAGCAACATATCATGAGAAATAACCATTCCCATGAAACTACACTGGGGCCTGGTAGAACAGGGAGAAAAAACAAACATGTAATACTTAAAAAATGCAAACACTAAGTTAACCTCTGATATTACTCAGTTGTAGATTTTTACTTTTGTTTAATCACTGCATTCAGAAGAATTCCCCGATTTTCTAGCACCTAGAAATAGGAGCTTCAGGTCGGCTCATGTTCTGGTTTGAACTGAAAGTTTAAATGTAGAGGCTTAGATACCAAACATGAGATCATTTGTTGTTAAGATCTGGACAAAATTTAAACTTTAAGTGGCATTGTAAATTATTAATGACAGCCATCACTTATAATAAAAGTTTTAAGTGATAAAACTGAAGCTACAATAAGGGATATGATTTTGTTGTAAGAGCCCCTGAAAAATACAACTCAGAAATCAGCTCACATGCAATTTATGGCATTTCTCCTAGTTAAGTAATACATCGGAGATTGAGTAGATGAGCTTTCACAAATCACTATTCATCGCACAAAGCTGGCGAGAAATACTTCAAAGCTTGTCCAATTAAATAAATCTGTGCCTACCAAGTTGGTGATTATCATTTAATTTTTTTAAAATAATGGAATAAGCAGCTGTCCACTTTATGCCTAATTTTCAAATGCTTCCCAACTTCTCCAAAGAGACACCACTCTTCCTGAAATTCTGCACATTATCTCAGGATACGCTTTTTCAGGAAGTTGTGTAAAAGTCAGAGTTTTAAAGTTACGCTGTTACGAAAGTTTAGCTTTGTTTACTTCAACGTTATTCTAATACTTTTCCCCATTCATCATCTCTTCAGATGGGCTGGCCTAGAAACTCCAGACTTATTTTGCTCATCTAACTGAGAATTGCCTTTTAGGATTTTTTTTTTTTTTTTGTTTGAGGGCATGTATGAGAGATGAATGAGGAGTGTTAGAAATTGAATTTAAGTGCAAAAAGAGCATCATTTTTAAAAAGCACTTATAGATATATAAAAAATGACTTTCTGACTCCAGCTGCTGAACTGAGCCAGAAGCAAGAGTGTGGGAGCGGAGAGGGGGCATATGGAGGGGTGACACGGAAACACAATTTCAGATTTAGGAATGGAGGTTTTGTGGGGGAGGGAGGGCTCGACAGAAGGGGTCATATGTAGAGGAGAGAAAAGGTGGTGCATCATGGGAAAATGAAAGGGATAGCAGAACCATAGAGAAGAACAACACAGAAGATGGCATGGAAGTGGGTGCAGGAAAATAGGGATGTTACAGGATGCATGTTCAGGGAAACTGTCTTACTTGCCAACCCAACTTAACCGTATGGCACCCAAAACAACTACACAAACAATTCATTAACCAAAACATAACTACACCTCTACCCCGATATAAAGCTGTCCTCAGGAGCCAAAAATATCTTACTGCGTTATGGGTGAAATCATGTTATATCAAACTTGCTTTGATGCGCCGGAGTGCACAGCCCCGTCCCCCTGGAGCGCTGCTTTACCACGTTATATCTGAATTCATGTTATATTGGGTCATGTTATATTGGGGTAGAGGTGTATTTCCTAAACGAGGCTAAGGCGTGCATCAGTGGAGTCTTATCACTTAGAACATGTATTCTGTCTTCCAAGTAATTCTTCTACTTCAAAACTCCTCAAAAATAGGAAAGTTCTGAGGTGAACCACTTTCCTCATGCCATATTTTTCCTCATGATTTCCTATCTGACCATGCAAGTAACTCCTCCCTACCCAGTCTCAGCAAAGCCCCCTTTGCATATATACATACATAAAGTTAAAATTACTAGGGGATTGGAAGATTCCTTTTCTTTATGAAGGAATCAGTTTCCAAGGTACTTTAAAATATGGTATGTTATTACTATTATTCATTACAAACAGTAAACATACTAATTAGCCATATCTACATATATTTAAATAACGTATCTTGATTATATTTCATAATTCCAAGAGAATGTTTACTTGTGCATTGGTAAAAATATTACTCAAACATAAAATGTATGGCACTCCAATCTATGTAGTTATGAAATATTTAGTTTCATATTATTTCTTATATATGTGTACACACACACACACACACACTATTTCAGAACACAGCAAAGGGGCCCAATTTAGGTTCAGTGGGGAGTTGTAACTTGCATGGTCTGATAGGAAGAAAAGGAGTACAGACGCTCCCTGGATTACGCAAGACCCAATTTACGTATATTCGCACTTACGGAAAAAGTTCCATAAGCCAGAAATAGGATTTTTGAGTTGCGGAAGTTTTTGCGTAACATACAGGTATATGTTTCTGACTTACGCAAAATTTGAGTTACACAAGGCTTTCCAGAACGGAATGATTGCGTAAGTCGGGGGGTGTTTGTATGAGCAAAGCTGCTGAATCCCTTAGCTGTTCATTTTCAAACTTATTTATTTAATTTAACTTAACTTATTTAAATTTATTTAAATAAACATTTTTAAAAAACCAACCAAACAAAAACAACACGTAAGCAGAGGAATTATTCTACGGAAAGTATAACATTTTTAGGTGTTAAGCAGACTCCACTGCTACGCATTTCAACATTAACAATTTTCTAACAACATGGTTTTTGTGGATTTTTCCCCCCAAGGATGCTTTTAGTGCTTATAAAAGATGCTGGATCATTACTTTAGAGACCAAAGTCCCATCTAGAAGAGGTAGCAAAACAAACAGTGAGAGCACCAGCTTGTCCACCCTTCCTACGTACCTCAAGCTTCTCTTCTGGAGGGGACTAATAATGAAGGCAGTTGAATCTCTAAGCCCATCAAATGACCTTTGGTACCCAGCTGAGACTCTCAATACAGATAATAACAGTGCCAATTCCTGCGTGGAACTGGGCTACCAGAAAGTCAATTAATCCTCCTCTGGATACAAACTATGTAAGTAAAAGGCTTCCACCACTCCAGTTCACCCATCTTCCTTTCCACCTGTGCTCAATTGTCTGCACTACTTTGCATCCAACCAACTTTGAAACAGTTTCAGAAGTGTCCTGAATATTTTTCAGTCTCTTAAGTACTTCCAAAAGTTTCTTACTAAAGGTTTGAAATGCCATAAGATTATATGCTAATTTAGCACTATTTTATAGAACAATTCAATTTTACTCCTTGAGTACCTGAATGATGTAAGAGGTGGCCCTTCACTCTCTGTCAATCCTATCTCTGCCAGCAAGCTGCTTTTCAGCTGTGCTGCAAGATCATGAGCTGAAGGCCCTGGTTTTGAAGTCTCAGATTCTTCTGTTGGCACATTTTGTTCCTCTCCTTCCTTCTTTTGCCGATTTTGCATGCTCATAACATTTTTTAAATTGGCTGCATAAGACATTTTGGTTGGAAGAACCTAAACAAGGAGATGTCATTTAATTACATTTTAAAAACAGACCATGAAGTTTTTCAAATTAGACATCCTGAATAAATAAAAAAAATGAACACCGTCCTTCATGAGCAGATGAATATGCTTCTACCACAATTTCAGTGTGTAAAACTTTAGAAGACCTTTTGTATATAATTTTCCTGTTGATTTTTTTTTATTTATACAGAACTGCACTTAATGTATGATAGACTTAGCTTGTTCACAGACCACACATTAGAGAATTTCAAGCACAAAGGCACTTCAAGATGGCAGCAGTTCAGACTCTGGGTGATCTTAATAGGACATTTTAGAGGTGGGAATTTTTTATTCCCTTTTCCTCTCAAATAGTCTTGATTTATTAGCATTTCAATTAAATCCCCCAAAATTACTGTAGCCTTGAAAAAATACTCAGAGCATGCATTTGATTATTAAAGATAACTGTTTAAAATAAATTGTTTTTTCAGATACAAAAGTATGTTCAAAATATATATTTAAGTTTTAAAATTTTACCAGGCTATTTTAGACCCACCACTATTTTAAAAGTTATCTTCATGCTTTCCCTGTGGCGAAGCATTCACAACTGTCTTATTTGTTTTAAAGGGATTACACTGTATTATTAGCTTTCATAAGCCACATACTTTGAATAAAACAAAATTCCTACTACTGTACCTCAAGGCAGTTTCTATCCACTGTCACTTCCATTAAGCACTTCCCACTGTTGGCAGAGGATGAATATAAACCCTGACTTGGACGGCCAAATAGATCTTCTTTTCTAGCATTTGGCTGAAAATTAATAGAAGCATGCTAAGTAAATAACATACTTTAGTTAGAAATGAAAAACAAGCTACAAATAAGTCTCCTCAAGCATACAGTCTCTGGTGTCACCTGTAGAAGATGTGGCTGGTCTGCCAGGGGGATGGCTTCCGCTAGAGGAACTTCAAATGGATTGGGTGGAATACAACCAAGGAACGTCATGGAGTCTGACCGTCGGAAGAATGGATGGTTTTGGCCAGTTTCTGCTGGGAGGGAGTCATCATCCTTGTCATTAAGTGTAGCACCTAAATATCAGAAAAGTTTTTACTCTTAAAAAATCTTAGGAAAGGTTATACAAAATTTACCTTAAGGATGAGAAGTGAGGGATTTAAAAGCCAAGAAATGCCAAAGTTAAAATTAAATATACTAGAGGATCACACATTTCGTAGCTTATGTAAGCTGAACTGGCAGTTGGTGGGAGGGACAAGAACACAGTCTCCATCCTTAAACCTGTAGTAATTTTACAGGATACTGTCAGTAAACCTAAATTTTATTAAGTCCTCTGAGCTGCTCCTCTTCGTTGTTCCCCTTGACAGTGCCATTTGGTGCTGCAGGCAGAAGAGTCTGAGCAGTAGCAGTGTTACATCAGAGGTAACTCAACCAGTCACTCCTTTCATTCCCTTCAGTTACCCTAAACTGAAACTTGCTGGGCTGCTTTGGTCACCTCTCCCTTTGACTGTGGCAGCACCAAATGGGCACTGATTAGATGAATTAGAACAGTTTTGACTGGGCAAAGATAAATGATCTTACCTGAGCCAGGAATAGTGTGGAGGAGCTACAATGCAATTCCTCAGCCTCAGTTCTACTGAGCTAATGTAGCTCCTGATCTGAAGCAGCCCCTGCTCTTCCGGTCCTGAACCCCTGGGTACCCTCAATTCTGTCAAAGCACTTCAATCCTGAGCTACAGTTTCATTTGCTAGCTCGTTTCAACCAATGGGATTGAAGTATGCAAATGAGCTGGCATGAATCAGTGAGACACATACAGACATATTACTTTAAAATAAGTTCTGACAGACAATTCCTCCTTTATACTCCTGCCAAAACTCAAAATAAAGACTGCATATTTCCCCGGAGGAGCTGATAAGTATCAAAAACAGTGCATTCTTCTGCATTCCCCAAAATGTTCTTTGGTGCATGTGTCAACTCCTGCAGTGGAAACAGAACCCTAAACTTGCTGAGGGCCATATTCCGATTTTGATGAAGAAGTTCTACTGATGTCAACAGAGTTCAATTTACAGAAGAAGATTATACCCCCAAATTGTAATTTTTCTAAAAAACAAAAGCCAAAAGAACCATCTTGGACTTTCACCTGAGTATGTCCATCCAGGCCTCTTAAATTCCATCTCTTGAAAGTCACACACACAGATTGGGATCACCATGAAGAAGCCTAGCAGATCAGACTTCCTGATCTTTTTACAAATTGAATACAACAGGCAGGGAAAAGTGAAGCAACTTCCCTTAGGGTCACAAGTCAGTTGCAGGGCTGGAAATACATCCCAGATCTCCTACCTCCCCAGTCTGGAGTCATGTCAGTTGAACCACGCAATATCTAACAGGCATTTAAATGGCACCACACAGTATCTGAGCACTGGTATTTTAAATTGGGTGCAGAACAACAAGCCTGCACCTGCTCTCCCCACACTCATTCACTTGGGAAAATAATCCAAAACAATCACTCAGTTTATGGATTCTGTGCTCTTGCACAATGATACTTTCCCAGTTGTGCTAGCAACAATTTGTACCAACTTGGAGTCCTGATCAAGTTCAAACTTTTGTTGCCACTGTAAAAACATTACAGAAATATAGAAATAATTCAGCTGCAATCATCTCTCTCTACTGTGAGGGGGGCATCAAATAGGAAGACACACACACCTAGAAGACGGACATGAAATTTTGTAAAGTGATACCTGTAAGTGGATTATTACTAAAAACAAAGAGCTTTACTCCAAATATTTGTTTGTTCCATCTCACCATTTACATAGTATATTGGAGTAGCAAAATTCCCACCCAGAAAAAAAAGTGTAGTTAAAGCTTTATTAAGTAGAGCCCTGCGCAGATACAAAATTTGTATCTGCATCCAATCTGCAAAAATGGTCTGCGGATATCCACATACGCAGATATCCATAAAGTGGATAGCCACAGATTTGCAGGACTCTACTAAGCCAAAGGAGGAAAAGCATAGAGAATGTCCCATCTTGCTATATGACAGAAATTCTCTCTCATACTAACTTTGATTTGTGTCATCATCATTTTCATGTTCTGAATCTTCGTTGTCAAGACCCAGTTCCAAGAGCTCACGAGTCCTGTAAGAGAATAATCAGTCAGTCCTCTTCAATAAATCATTTTGAAAATATAACACTAATATCATGCAATAAAAGTGACAGAATAATTAAAGGGTGGTTACCCTACCATACGTGTAGTTCTCTGAAGATGGTGCCCTCCTAACGTCAGCCTAACTGGCCTCCACTGTGTTACACTGGGAGTTGTCTCACAAAGTTTGAAGGCATTTCTTGACTACTCTTCGACACCCCCCGCCCCACCCTCCACTGATACACTCCTTCTGATTAATACCTAAACTGAGCAGTAGTTTCAAAAATTCAATTTGGGGGGGAGAGAAAGAGAAGGGGTTCAATTGCGTCGTATAAAGAGAAAAGGAATTATCACTTGAGTTAGGTTACAGAAGGGTTGTATAGTGGATATCACTGTCAAAATTCTGACAGATCAGATACCTATCGGAGAAAGCTAAGCTCTATAAATCCTCTCTCTGGGACATTTTAGTACTAAAAAATTGCATCTACAGGACACAGTGAAATGTACTCAAAATGTACTCTTTTGGCATGTAACTTAAAAAGTATGTCAAACCAGTGTCAAATAGTTAACCTATTCGTATTAATCAATAGTAATCCTACCAATAACTTTTCAACTAACTTTCAGTCTGCAGTATGCCGAAGAAGTGGAGCTAAAATGGGGAAAGTGTGAAATGTTATAGCTTCTGCCCTCTTTTTTAAATTTGAGGGAGAATTCAGAGCTCATTAAATGTCCTGGATGAGAGACGTGGAAGAAGTGAACACTGAAGTAATCTACCCACAAGACAGGGTGATGCAGAAGCACAGCAGTACAGCAGAACCTCAGAAATGGAAGTTGTTCATAATTCTGAAACGTTCATAACTTTGAATAAAACATTATGGTTGTTCTCTCAAAAAATTACAACTGAATATTGACTTACTGCATCTTTGAAACTTTACTATGCAGAAGAAAAATGCTGCTTTCCCTTTATGTTATTTTTTTTTTAGTAGTCTCTGCTGCTGCCTGCTTGTGTACTTCTGGTTCTAAATGAAGTGTGAAATTGACTGATCAGTTTGTAACTCTAGTGTTTGTAACTCTGAGGTTCTACTGTAGTATGTTTCCCAAGATGTCTTGCTGATGAACCTCAACCTTAATTAAGAGCAACTATCTCTAGGCTTGATAAGATAGTTCAGTCTCCGCACTCATTCTGTCCTCTGCCTCTAAGCAGAGACTGCCAAAAGTTTCAATTAGTGCCCATTTTGATGGCGGTGTACATGGTATGAACTGTCCTTTGTAAACTAGATAGGGATCAATAAAAACTCATTTCACACAGGCTACTGAACTGCCATCTGATGGTAATAACTGACTAGGACTGGATTTGAATCAGTAACCTAGAAGTGAAAGGGTCTATATATCATTAGCAAATTTGACGAGCAATCATACAGTTCTGCTATACTAATGTAGTATTTACTCTCACATGATGGAAAAATCTCATGTTCTAGGTTTTTACAGCGTACTGGTAAACAGACACCCATGAAGAATGGCGTGAATACTTCAAAACTAAAATGCATCGCATCAATGCAGAACTAAGCTCCATATTTCAAGGGAATGTTCCAATTCATAGGCAAGAGGTCATATGACACGGAGTTAGAGACCCGGATTTATGGCAACAAGTCAAACTTAAAAAGAACAGAAGTACTTGTGGCACCTTAGAGACTAACAAATTTATTTGAGCGTACGTTTTCGTGGGCTACAGCCCACTTCTTCGGGGGGGGGGGGGGGGGGGGGGGGGGGTGTGCGCGCACGTACACACACACACACACACACACACTTACTATATGTTCCATTCTATGCATACAAGGAAGTTGGCTGTAGCCCATGAAAGCTTATGCTCAAATAAATTTATTAGTCTCTAAGATGCCACAAGTACTCCTGTTCTTTTTGTGGATACAGACTAGCACGGCTGCTACTCTGAAACAAGTCACACTTAGGCATTCAGCAATGTCTGTCAAAGGCTTGAACCATAGTTCCCAAGTCAGAAATCAACTTGGGTAAGATACTGAAAATAAGTGTTGTGCTGATCTAGCATGACAATTTAGCAACAAATATAAAATAGAACAATAATGGCTATTTTGAGGTTGCAATTGGAGTATGTCTTGAACAAATTCAAATTCAATAAAAACAAGAACAGCCAAAACAACTCTAAAATATTCATGTCACAAGAACATCCCAACAATTAATGAACTTTGCAAGTAAATAGAAAAAGCTAAAAATGATAAAGTGCAATAATGAAAACTAAGAGCAGAATGGTACACTACAAGGACAGAGGTTTATGTTGTGTCTCCATATATCTGGCAACCATAAGAAAGTGCCAGCGACACAAAACTCAAAGGGGAAAGGGAATTGATGGGTGAAGGCTGTCATTTATACTTCCTCTAGGATGATGAATTGCTCCTTCAAATGGGAGATTTCTAAAAAAAATACCTATTAGGTTTGAAAGCCAACTCTTTATTCCGCACTGGAGGCCACATGACCCAAGTAGTGAGAGGTCAATAGAGAACACACACCTTTGGAAAGTATTTAACTATTATTAAATGCCAACATTTCTAATTAATTACTACTCTTCTGTCAAGCAGTGAGACTGAACAGCCATTAAAGAAAGCCACACAGGCACCTGGAAGGCACAGATCTCTAATATAATGACATTTCCTACTACTAACCGTTAGCCATATGCTTATATTGTTTGGTTTTTGGCTCCAGTTCCTGAAAACATTTTTGTATCAATACCTTGTACTAACTATGTGGTGCTTCTCTGATGTGCCTTATGTCTGAAGAGCTTTAGGTGCCCGGAATTAACTGCTGTGCAAATTGTGTCAGTGTCACATGGATCTATCTAATGCCACAAACCATTCTTAAATGTCAGGTAGATTATTCAGTATCTCTTAACACAATTAAAGCTAGCGGAACATTACAGCAGCTTGGCAAAGTTCTACTTGACCAGGGCATTATTTTTTAAAGTAAAATATTTTTTCATCACCACCATCATGAGAAAGATGTGGAGTAGACTTTACAAGGGTGATTTAAGGATGCTTCAAGGTTTTGTATATTTGCTTCAGTGACCATAAATGCATTTTACCACAGACAGCATGCTCAGCTTAGGACACGGTGCAGAGGTGAGCACAATGATTGCCAAGCATTGCTACCACAAAAGAACAAATCTTTTGAATTTTCAAGCTCACCGCACACTAGATTTCTGCCGCTCTAGTAAGGATTTGTTTGCTAGAGTTGGCTTAATTACCTTTTCCGTTCCAGCTGAGGAGTGTCCAATGTTGTCTGTTGGTTCATTGCTTTAATCCAATAAATAAGGGCCTGAAAAACATATGCTACGTGCTTCAGTGAGCAGACATCCAGAACAGGAAGAACATCTGAGTGCTCATCATTGTGAGAACGCATCAGAGAGAGAGCATAATTTAGAAAGTCTCCACGTGCTGACATCATTCCTTGACGGGCACTGAGCAAAGTAGCACGCCTGTTAGGGAAAAAATTGATATATAAATGGTGCTTAGATAGCACAGTGGTAAGGTGCCTTAGAAATTCTCACGTAAGTTATGTAAAGTATATGAATGTATATCCTCTAATACCCGTAATTCAAAGATACTGCAATACTGCCAGTATTGGGAAATGAAGTACAATAATTAAAACACAAAACCTTAAGTTTAATATGTATAAATAGCCAAATGATTAAATTTATGACTCCTGCATTTAAGAAAGGTTATGAATTTTAGGGTTATGACAAAAATCAGTCCAGTTATCAGCAAGGAAAGTTATAATTTACCAAAATATATATTCATATTGAAGACAGTAGCAATAATTAAGGAAGCCTCCTGTTACATTACAAAAATAGTTACACATCTATGCTTGAAGTCCAGGTTCCCAAAATGTCCCAGTGAGTAAAGAGGTTCAAGTACAAAATGAACAAATGAAATTTCACACCTTCTACCCTCAAGTGTTCTTAAACTAGCCTCCTCACGTGCTGTCATCCTCTCCCTTCTCGTTGAGTTCTGGGAAGCATGCAGGGGATGGTTTGGATGTCCAGGGTCACCAGCAGATGCTAGTGCAGAACCATAACGCAGTTGAGCTTCAGTGGAGTCCATGATGCTAACCATCCAATTCCAAGTGGGAATAAGCTTTTCCTCTACATAGTTCTGAACAAAGATGAGACATAATGAGTTAGCGGCATCACAAGGAAAAACAGAAAGGAAGGCAATTAAAGTATGAGATATTGACACAAC
Source organism: Trachemys scripta elegans (assembly GCF_013100865.1). Taxonomy (NCBI): domain Eukaryota; kingdom Metazoa; phylum Chordata; order Testudines; family Emydidae; genus Trachemys; species Trachemys scripta. The sequence continues at coordinate 247,007,611 of NC_048299.1, forward strand.
ATCTTTAATTCACTCGGATTTACTGTAAATACTTAAATCTCTCTATCATCTTCCATCTCTCTCCATGAAAACTCCCACTCCTGGAGAAGATTATGAAAGCCGCCAGAAAGATCCATTCTGCTGTTAGTTGCTTCCCATAAACATCACTACTATAAAGAAGCCTGGAGCTCCCACTGTGCAACACCTCCTTAGAATCTCTCAAGATAATCTTCACCAAACACTGACCTCAAATCTTGGAGATCCCCATCTTATGTCATTTGATATTGATCGCACACAACCCACCTCACAGATGCATATTTTTCAGAGTTCCATCCAAACTCAGATATTTCTGTTGCTTTGTAAGAACCATCTTCCCCTTCCAATCTCCCTCTCTTCTGTTGACTCCACAATCTTTATATTCAACTCCGCTTTACCACTGTGCACTTGAGTCTTTGACTCTACCCTACAGCTCTGTGCTGTCATTTTCTAATCCCTCAATCTGTTCCTTTGATTCCACTCCACCTAATGTCGCATTCCCTTATTCACTGCCCTCCTCTTCTTCAAGCTCCCTCCCTGCAGACTTCAAACATGTTCTTGTACCTGTTATGCTAATAGGACCCTCCCCTTGACCTCATTTGTGTATCCAAACAACAGCCCAACTCAAAAACTCCTCAAGTCTGGTCTATATACTCACTGCCTGACTACGTCATTTCTACATCACTTGAATGGCCCACCTCCATTTCAAACTCAATAGTCAAAACTGTAACCTTCCCAAAACATCTCAGTTCACTGTAAACAACTTCATCATCCTACTGAGTTTCACCATATTAGTGCAATATTCAACTTCTCTCTGGCCTCCCCCGCACCCAACCACGCTATTATAAGGTCCTCGCTTTTCTTCTGATCCATTTATAATGGCACCAATCATCAAAGTACCTAAGCATTGTTTCTCCTCCACAACTAAGACAGTCAGCTTTCTCCTCTCGTGTCCCACTACAATAACACCTTTCCACACCATGAGAATCTTTTGCCTCCATTTCTGAAGCTCTCATCTCTGTAGTCCCCATATCCCACCACACTGCACTGTGGCTTATAGAAGATAGCATAGCTAAAAATCATCTTACTCTCCAGCTCCTCATATAGTGTCACTCCTCTCTGTGACTTCCTCTCACCTTTTGTATCAAGTTCCTCATCTTCATCTCCAAATTACTGCTCCCTATTCCCTTTGCCTATGTTCCTCAAGCCTTCCTCCTGGAAGCCTCAAGTCTATTTTCCAACCATTCTTTAAGTCTTCTTCCATGGTGCCTCTCAGACGTTGAACTCCCTTTCTCCCCACGTGACAGCTGTCATCCTTCTACCCTTTCAAATTCTTCCTTATAGCTCACTTCTTCTATGAGTACCACCAAAAACTGATGTGCAACGCTCCAGGGCCTAAATTAAACCTGCATCATCAGGGAGACCTGAGGAGTAGAACACTGAATGGATCTCTCAGAGACCTAAGTGGGTGGCTGAGGGAGGATAAGGAGTTGGTCCTGAAGAGATGTTCCCTGAACAGGGGCAGGACTCACAAGCAGGGAAGCCTGGGGAATGGAACATTGTGGGGAACTCTCTTACAGGACACCTGACTTGGGGGCAGAGGCAAGAGTCAGGAGACTTGCCTGGAGAGTGGGGCCCTGGCGCAGAGACTAAAGGAACTGGGAACACAATGCTGCTATTGACTCTTGAGTTGGTGACCTGGAGTGTTCTCCTTGAAGAGGGTAGTGGGAAAAAAAACAACTGTTTCTACATATGTTTATCATGGGTTTGTGCCTGCATAGGTTGACTGTGAGTTTGTTGAGAATGATTTTACTGCAAGGTGTTTTGTTTTTGTTTGGGGGAAGGGGAACTACTGCACTGGTGTACACAAGTTATGCCCAGAGGTGAGTTTTGCAAGCCATAATACATTATTTCAAAGCATTCAAACATGGACGGAAGGAGCTATAAAAATGCCAAGTAGCAATAACGCAAAGTTTGTGGACACAATTTCAACTCTAAGATGTAAAAAAATTTACCCTAAATGGGTTTACAGAGAGATTAGATTACTCTGTGTGAAATATGGATAATCCAACGTGTTAAAAACATTTAAAGTTCTACAGCAATTAACTGGAATGCAAATACAGGTATTTTATTTAAAAAAAAAAAAAAGTTAGCACTGAAACCAGAATCGATGTCTAGAATGTTCTAGTTGCACCATACCTGCAAGTTTACTGCATCCTGATAAGTCAGTTTCACTGCAGCGGGGATCTGGGAGTATACCAGATGATTGTATTTGGGAATCAAACCCATCAAATCAGATATCTGTCGGATCACAATACTGTATGCCCTCGCTAAGCTGCTCGCAGATGTTAAATAGCTGCTTGCATTGCTAGCTTCTAAAGCTGCAGCTGCTGCTGCAGCACTTGTGCTGATGGTGCCGCTTCGACGTAAGTTTGATGGATCAATATAAATCAAACCTGCTGAACTTGCTAAAGAGAAGAGAAAGTATGACACCATTAATGATTTTATATATCCTTTATTAATTCTTGTGTTTGACAACAGAAAAAGTTATTAAAATAAACTAAACTTTTAAGTGATTAAACATGAATAATGTACCTGTACTGGCCCTGCAGCTCTAACTAATAAAACTTAATACTAATACCTTCTTGGAGCAGAAGTAAATACTGTATTCTACTAATTTCTTAACTAAAGCTTAAACAGGGAAAGCACTGTAAGACTGCGCATGTTTCTCTTAAGCTAAAGCAAAAAGATAATATGTGGTAAAAAAACTTACTTAACATTTAATCCTATGGGCTGGTCTACACTAATGCTGTAAGTTGACCTATGTTACACTACTGCAGTTATGTAAGTTACATAACTGAAGTCCACATAACTTAGGGTCAACTTACAGCAGTGTCTACACTGCGTTATGTTGACTGGAGACGCTCTCCCCCCAACTTACATTCCGCCTCTCGGGGAGGTCGAGTACAGACATCGATGGGAGAGCACTCTGCCATCAGCTTAGCTTGTCTTCACCAAACCTGCTAAATTGACACCGCTGCATAGATCGCAGCACTGCCGATTTAGCAGGAAGCATAGACAAATCTTATTAAACAGCAAAAACAAAGAACAAAACCATTTATAAATGATGTACATGTATTCCCTTTGCTGAGACTTGCCTGCTGGGGCAGATGTGCTTGATGGAGCCGTGCTAGTTGTTCTCTGATTCTGGGTGTTACGTACAGCCCACTGCATTGAACGGGGAGCTTGGGCAGCACCATTGGCATGAGAGCTATTTGTGGTTCGCTCTAGAGGCTCATCAAGCATGAAGGTCTCCTGCTCTATGTCATCACTCTGGCTACTGCTGCTGTCTGAATCACTGGAGTCATTTGACTGAGAATCATCCTCAGAAAAAAATGCTGGAACACTGCTAGCACCTATGTAGGAAAATAGTGTTTATTGTAATTCATTTATAAGCAGTGATGCAGTCAGACTATTGTACATATATAATAAGTGTTTGAAAACTTCTTCCTGAAAAACAACTATAATTGTAACATTCAAGTACCATGCTTACAGAACATCCAGAAATGCATTCTAACAAATTGTCCTTAAAATACTAGTGCTAACTTTCTGCGACAGTTTTATGGAAAGGGAATCAAATTAGTTTTACTTATGTTTTGAAAGAAAGTTAAATGATTAAGGAACATTTTAATTAAAACCACAGTCCGTTTTCAGTAACAGTAATAGAGCAGAAAGTCAATGTACAAGTTTGACCTTCAGAAGACTTCAACTCTGATTTAGAAGGATCCTGCTCCCAAACAAGAAGGCAGAACAGTTGCTCTCAAAAATACTTAAAAGTAGTGTTCAAGTTACAGAGGGAAAAAGAAATATTAAAACATTTTAAGCTGACTTTTACAACACTCCCAGGTATTTTCACACTGATGCTAACAAACAGCTACGCGGCAACAGAACATAGGCAGAAAGCAATACTACAAGAGCCCATTTCTCTTAAGAGGGCTGCACACTGCCATCTTAATATAGACAAATCCAAACATTAAGTGAGAAAAACAGAGGAGGAGAAGCTTTAGAGAGGATTACAGGAGGAAAAGTCTCATTTAAATGCTAAGGGTTTCCCCTACAAATTGCGGGAAGAACTAACTATTTCCCCAGATTTCTCCTGCATTTGTTCTCTGCCGTTTACTGCCCTTGGCACTAAGCAGCATGTGACCCTTCAAAGATTTTGTACTAGAAGCTGACAAGTAAAGTCTCTCCCAACCTGTATTTAATCAGTTAGATACTTTCCTTTATCACATATGCCTAAATCCTGGCTTCCAAATTTAAATAAAGAACGATGCAAGAGTGGATGAAATGGTGTACCTGCTTCTGATCCCGCAGTAGCTGCAGTGACAACACTTCTACGCCCGCTAGCATTGTCCTGATTGCTGTGGTTACTCTCACTGTCACTTTCTGTTTCAGCTGCTGCTAGTAGATCCAGCTCCATGTCACTGCCTGTAAAAATGAAAAAATACAATATTAACATCTAATGCTTACAGAAAAATAATTTAATATCAAAGGAATTTGTGTAGTCCTGTATATGTATTACACCTCACGCTCATAACAGAGTACTAAGCATCTTAAAGCCATCTCACTTCTACACTTTTATTTCTTCTGTTTTGAGAATTAAGAACTCATTAAGAACTCAAGCCACAAGATTCTACATTTAAAGTGGCACTTACAGCCTTAATTCTGCTCCCTGTGCATATGTATTACATAGCCTTTAATTACAGGATTATGTTCTGTTTCAAGAAATAAAATGTACATATAAAAACTGAATATCTTGGGAGCCACTGAAGCCTTCAGGTAATCAGAATTTGATAGTTTCTAGTCACATTTCAGTTTTGGACAAACCCAAATCTGGATAATCAGGATTACCTGCAAATAAAATGGTTCAAAAGGAAAAGCCAGGGCAATCCTACCTTTAGGAACATAGAAAATGCCATATTTCATCAGACCTTTGGTCCATCTAGGCTGGCATACTGTCTCTGACAATGGCTGGTACCAGACAATTCAGACAAAAGAGCAACAGTCTCCATAATAGACAATTATGGAAAAGTTTGTCATAGGAAGAAATCTTTTCTAACCTAACACAGTTTGTGGTTGTCTTAAGACCTCAAATATAAAAGGTTAATATCCCTCTTTTTTTTTCCTATCTGATATAAATGTATGTTAGCAGTTCAAATTATTCTTTCCAACCTGTATTACTAAGCATTTGGCAATACTGTATTTTGTTTGACATCATGCTATTCATTTGTCTCACTTTGTTATGTCTCCCCAGTAGTCCTGTCTTCTCTAGTCTTGACCAACCTAAATAATTGGGTCATCTGAAATTTTTGCCATCTCCCTGTTCACTCCACTTATTACATCATTAATAATTGTACTGAATAAAAAACGGTCCTTTTATGAATCCTTGGGGCACCCCACCTAATCTTTTCTATTTAATACTGACTATTTCTACTCTTTTTTTAATCTATGCCAGTTTCTAGCCCGTAACTCTTCTGAAGGACTTTGTTCAAATGCTTTTTGAAATTTCAAATAAATTATATAAATCAGTTCTTTTTTTCCCCCTACTATTTTGCTGACATGCTAAAAAGAATTGTTGTATATTGGAGAGGCATGACTTTCCTTTGCAAAAGTCCCTTTCACATCTTGTTCATCTAAGTGTTCTATAACGCTCTATAATGGGTGTTTCAAACAGTTTATCGAATATTGAAGTAAGTCTCACTGTTCTGTAATTTCCATGAGCTTCCACAGCATCCTTGTAAAAAAAGGGGTACAGCACTTGCTATCCTCTAGTATAGCAACTGATTTTAATGTGAAACTGAGTACCTTTTATTAGCAATTCAATCATTTCATTCTGAAGTTCCTTCAGAACTCTTGGATCACCATCATCATCAGGGCCTAGAGCGATTTGTTAGTCTTTAACTGTCAATTTGTTCCATCACTTTGAAACCTCAATCTGTCAGTGTCTGATTTATTAGCTGAAAAGCGAAGCTATGAAGTCTGTATTGCCTCAAAATTCTGTGGTGAAGACCAATGCTAAGAAGCCATTAGCTTCTTTGCAATACCTTAGCCTCCTTAATTGCTCCCTTTATTCCTTGGTAGTTCAGCAAACTCATCTGTTCTTTCACAGGCTTCCTGGCTCTGATGTATTTAAATTTTAACTTATTACTTTCTTTATGCTGTATTATTGCTGGAGCATTAGCAGCTGCTATTCATACCTACATTATGCTTTTAGATATACATAAAAATAACATGCATCTGTTTTTCTTTGGGAGGGGACTTGTTAACTGTAACGGTTTGTCCAGAATCTTGTCTTTTAAAGGGATGAGGGAGGGAGGAAGAAGGAGAGATGCTCCTTTTGGATTATGGATAAAATTGTTAATAAAGTAACAGTATATGAATGAAAAGTGTATACCGTCTTCATCATGCTCGTCATGTTGTCCTTCTGCTTCAGCATTTTCTTCTCCATGTTCTTCTTGTTCATCATGGTGGTCTTCCTCTCCAGCTACTCCCTCAACCACTTCAACCTGGAAAATGCTTTTTATTTTTATGCTGTAACATGTATATTTATCTTAGTTCTGTTCAAGTACAAGGTGTCTGCACTATGATTCCAAGAACAAAATTCTGGAAAGAGCAAAGTGACAATTCTGTTTTCTGCAGCAATACTAGTATAAACTGAGCATACAATTCAGATAGAGGTGAGGAGGAGGAAGGTATTTATTTGCCCTAGTTTGTGTGGCAGCTCATTTGACAGTTCACAAATGAAGTGTTATGAAACAGACAAGGCACCCAAACATAAAGTTGCCTTGGACATCAGAACCTAATATTGAAAGGGAAATGTTGGCCACGAACACCAGGATTAACTAATTCTTTGAGTTTCTATATATATTTATATTTATTTTTTATCATCCACCTAAAAAAACTACAAAGGATCTTATCCAAAGGAAAAAACATCTCTTGGTGGACCTATGCTCTGAAATCTACCATATGTTAACGTATTTTTACAACAAAATATCACCCAACATACTTGAAACATGCAGCATGTAAAGGACTGCATGTTACTTTAACAGTGTTCTGAATCATGTTCTAGTTTTGCAAAATTCAAACTTAAGAACATGTCTACACCACCATTCAGTCCAATCCTATTTCCATAGCAAGACTGAACCATGTTGTAATCACGTCAGGAACTACTGTCTTGTAACGCAGAGCTTCACCACACTTTTTTCATGTGTATAGCAGACCTTACTTGCAGCATTCCTGGAGGCCACTGCAGTCTCAATACCATGTATATGCTCAAGTACTGAATTCATGACTTCCTAGCTCAGAGATGAGTGCTACTAATTATTCACTGATATTTAAACAGCAAAATGCACATGATGTATCAAATTGAGAAAAATTAAGAAAATAACCTCTTCCACATCTGCTGATACAATATCATCTTGCTCTTCATCTCTGCCACGAACTGGCTGTGACTGGCTGATCCGTCTCTGCTGAGGATTCCTTATAATGTAGGAGGACTGAGACTGACTGGAACTACAATAAAATAGAAACGTAAGTAAACTACTGCAACAGAAAAAATTACAGTATAAATATTTTTAACTAAGTAGTAGTCATTCACTTCCCTTCTCACAACAGAGCTAATCTAAAAATCTAGTGGAAGTGTGAGGATGGAAGAACAAAAGGACTTCCTTAGATTTACTATCAAATTAGGAGGACCAGCTTTTTCCTTTCCTTTCTTCCAAATGAGAAAAACACTTTCAAATTAGACTAAAATGGAGTTAGATTGTCACTTACTCAGCACATGTTCATCTTTCCATAAACACCCCAAACAGCAGCAATTAATCAGTGTGTTCATGTATGCGAGAGGGGATGACAGCAGTAGTCAGTGAAGAAAGGAAAGTACCATGGGCACTGGCAAATTGCTGCTTTTACCCAGCCATTAGCACTTCTCCAGTACTGCTGAACACTAGCATTTTTTCTATTTATCTTCTGGCTAAAAGTTACTTGATCCAGTGTCTCGCTCTGTGAATGAGTTTCAATATCATTACCCCTTACTGCACTTGGGCTGGAATCAGACTGTCTTCATCTCTCTGTGTTTCCAATATGGTCAGAGATTTGCTCTCATGCTCATTGGGGGTCTCCAGCAGCAGTTGCATTTCTCTAGACCAGTGGTTCTTAACCTGGGGTGCACGTACCCCATGGGAGCACGAGATGCCCTTTCAGGGGGGTGCGAGACATGCCAGATTTTTTTAGAAGGTAAATCATTGAAAACACAAATTAAGCACATTTATTTATTAACATTATACAAAAGATAATTCTCGCTCTTTTATTCTATAGTTACGATATATCTTGGTTTAAAGAACTGACCTACTTCAACGATTTTTTATAAGGGGTGAGAAGATATTTTGAGAACCAAAGGGGTACAGGCTGCAGTAAAGATTAAGAACCACTGCTCTAGACTCAGCCAAACAACACCAGATTACCCTCAGAACAACTGATTATGGTTTTTCCTGCCTCCCACATATTGTAAAAAGCATCCTGTATTCACACACTGACAGGTCCAGATGCAAAGTACACAGACCTGTTATTCTTTTATTATGTTCCGGTGGATGCTGCCACACAATTTTTTGTGATTTATATGCTCATAGGCAAGTATTTTGGCAACATTTTACTTGTAATATGGAGCGTTTACATTCTGCTACTAAATATATAAAATGATTCTTTAAAGAACATTCCAAAACCATATTTTAGCAAGCACATGACGAGATGAATAGAATAAGTAGTTAACTTTACCTGCTAGACTGATCAGATGATGGTCTTGGTGGTAGAGGCTCCACAGAGAATAGTTCTTCACTGCCTTGCATGGCATCTATACTAGTGCTAGCAAGAGTAAATGGTGCAGTAGGACGCGCAATACCCATCCTGACTGGAATAATTAGGGATTCCGCTACATTACACAACTCTTCCACAGCATAGGGTAACAATGCTTGGAATACACGTTTACATTTTCCAATTGGTTGTGGAATGAAGTTGCTAGAAAAAAAATTGTGGAAAGAAGAATCAAATAGGTCATCTTTTGAAAAGTGTTTATAAGAGATATATGGGTAAAAATTATTAACCAATGACAGAATATGAGACAATATATGTGTAATGCATTCTCAAAACAAAAAGCAAAACACTCAGTTACACGACAAGTGAAGCAAGCGAAGCTACAGAAATTGCAATAAATTTATGATGATGTTGGTCAAAAGAGAGTTAGAATTAGAGCTACTGGGAGAACTGCCTTCCCATCCTTTTCAGAGATTTTCAAACTTTTCCTGTTCTGCAACAGGACAAAACAAACAAACAAAAAACAGACTCTCACACCTCTCCCAGAACAGCCAACAACATGGGGATTAAGGCATTAACATGGGATGAAGGATGTCCAGGTTCAAATCCCTGCTTTGCCAGTCTCCTTCATCCCAAGTCAGCATCCTAACTATCAGCCAATAGCTATTCTGAAGTATGGGGTCTCAGTCTTTTCTGTTGGAATAGTTCTACTTTGTAGACATTTCCACTGGAGCAGGTGCTTGAACTTAAGTCTCCCACATCCCAGATGAGCACCAATCACTGAATGTTCTGGGGTGGGTGAGCCTGCAAGCCTCCCTCCCTCCACCAACAAAAAGTTTGCTTTAGCTTTTATCGGCATTTATTGAAAAATTCTCAACTAGTTCTAGTTCAACTACTTCTTGTTAATGCCTCAAAAATGAGGCAGCACATACAAGTGTATTGTTGACAGAACAAAGTTGGTCAAGGCAGTACATTTTGTATAAAAAACAGAACTCATTCAACATTAAAATGTAAGGTTCCTTTTATATCTTAACTAAAAGAAGTTCAGCTCGCAATTTATAAAAGCTGAGGTCCAATGCAGCACTGTGGGTAGGGCCATGTGTGATGTAAACTTCACAGTTCCACCAACACACTTCATTTTTTATCTGTGACACCTGACATAAGTCTGGAGACACTACAAGAAACTGCCAATTGTGCTGAACTGTGTGACTATGTTATGTATGTTGTAGCTGTGTTGGTCCCAGGATATTAGAGAAACAAGGTGGGTGAGGTCATATCTTTTACTGGACCAACTTCTGTGGGTGAAAGAGCTACACAGAGCTCTTGTTCAGGTCTGTGTAACTTGAAACCTTGAAAAGAGAAGTCGGTCCAAAAAAAGATATCACCTCACCCACCTTATCTCTTTAAGTATGCTATGGGAAAAGAGAGACTAAAATAAGAGTCAAACCATTCCTTTTTATATGGAACTTAAATATCATTTGAATCCAGATCTCCAAAAGTAAAAAGTTAGTTTCAGAAGCCTTATGCATCACCTACCCCCACAAAACCATTTTAGTGTTTTCTTTATTAATGACCAACACCAGTTCATACACATCCATTTATGTAATAAGTAAAACAACCCTTACTTTTTCTTTTTGGATGAAGCCATTTCCACACTAAGAATAACAAAAACTCTTGCCACAGAACGCAGAAATCTCATTGTAACGGCAATAGCTTCTTCTCTGCGCCCTGGAGTGTATTTATTTTGTAGCTCCTTTACAAGAGTACCCAGCAAAGTATCTAAAAGCTATGGAAAGAACAATATAATGTATTATTTATGTGGTAAGGAATCACACTAGAAATGCTTAATGCATTATGTTTCAAGTGTCTAAATTAAAGATTCACAGAAAACTGGTATCTAAAAATGTGCTAGTTCCTTAATGTAAAAAAAGGCATATTTAGTAGATCACGTAAGAGCAGAATTGGGTGGAAAATCCCATGCCTTATATTTGAAACTGAATTAAAAACCAACTCTTAAACTTGTATCTAATGGATATTGCATGATGTACAAAATTAATTTAAAACATGGCTAAGAGTGCTTACCAAAATGTCTGCTGTGCACTTGACAATAAGGCAATGTGTAAAGCAGTCCAACCGAATTGTACCACTTTGCTGATTAAGGTAAACTTGTTCTTCAGGCAAAAGATGACCTATTCTACTGCTTGCACTAAGACTTGGAAAAAACAAAGCAAAATGAAAAAAATTTATATAAGTTGACAGATCTCAAAAACAACAGTTTAAAAAAATTAATTGAAACAATATTTGCAAATACACACGGGTCTTTATTCTCCTGGGAGCCAAACATGATCATAGATTTCAGCGCATTCCAATCTTGTAAAACCCGTTCCAAAGCAAGCTGAGCAAATCGTGGAGGTTCTAAATCGTGATCAGGCATATCAGAATCTAAAGAGAAAAAAAAGGCCAGAGTGGCATGTGAGAAAGGTAGTGAAATGCAGAGACCTACATAGTCTTCTTTTCATTGAAAAAAGGCTCACCTTCAGGATTTGCAGTTTTACGATTACGATCTTCCCTAATTCTAGGTGGTCTGTACTGGCAGTGTTCTACAGTTTGCCTGGCAACTGTCTGTACTAAGAATAATAGAAGGTGTTCCCCCCTGTAATGCAGAATACATTAGTAAGAAAAATATTTAAAAACAAACCTGTCATATATATTATTCCTTCCACTCCCCCGCCCCAAGTCACTACAAATACAAAACTTACCTGCTATTTGGCATTGTGACCAGATTTGTAGTGGTAAGCAGTCTGTAAAGTAGATCAAGACGAGCAGACTTCTGTCCTGCAATTAATGTTTTACACTTGCATTTTTCCCAGCAATCACAGTAGGCTGTTGGGGATGTTCGCTTGAGCCTGAAATAAATAAAAATCTTTAACATCACTGTTCAGAAATTCATTTTTAAAATATTTACTGAAAGGGGCTTTTGGGTTTTTATTTTTTTTTAAATATATTTAGTTTTCTACTACAAACTTTTTGAAATAACAGTAAACAAACAAAACACTAATTTAAGAGAAAAAAAATTACTATTCCTAAATAACTTCAGTTTATTGGTGTTCTGTTCTACTATTGATTTAGCGTGACAGTTTCACTATATAAAACTTTTCACATTTCAGATAGCTTTTTTAAAAAAACTAAAAGGGGTCTCCAAAGCATCAAAAAGTTAAACGGAAATCTTTTTTTCCTACTGAAGAAAAATCAAAGATACTTAAAAATTACAAGCACATCTTTGTGGGTATAAGATGATAACTTGTTAGTTTACAGATGTTTGATATTAACGCAGCTGAGCTTAAGCTGTTTAATGAAGTTACCTAAACTGTAGCTTCAAATTTGTAGCAATCAAATATTTTGGATGTATATTTGGTTTCTAGCTCATTTATCCCTTGCTCAGGGCTAGTTTTTAGAGGGAACATACATTAAATTTGTTTTGATGCTTGATAGCTTTGGTTCACATTTTATTACTATAGAAGCAAACTTTTGAGGTTGTGGTTGAATATGCTAACCATTTACTCTGTATACCACTGCCTCTAGTCAAATAGCAGAAAGACTAAAAACATTTATGGATATAGACTGGTTCATATTAAGTTAATTTTTAATAGTTTATTAATTTGCAAGTATTTTATAGCATAAGCTAATGAATAGGAAGCAACAACTAATCAGAAGTGAAAGCAGTTAGTGAATGGAACCAATTAAGACATCAATTTGACTGTAAGATAGTGAACTCAGTGTGTACTTACTTGCAATCATGACCTTTGTGACAAACCCGTGCACATTCTGTGCAACAACAAAGAGATTCCAGTAAGCCACATGTTCGGCATTCAAAAATATCCTAAAATGAAAAAAACCACCATTTTATAAACATGAAGTTATATGCATAATCTCCCCCTCACAATGGATATCTAGTATAAATATTCACATATTATATTAATTCAATACAATATCAAAAATGTAGGGCTGAAAGAGACCTCAAAAGTTCATCTGCTCCGCCTCCATCTTCTATAATGATACAGGATTAAGTATATTACAGTATACTTAAATACAGTAAAAGATGCTTTATGTGGCATGTTGCGGGAATGGGGGGTGCCAGTAAGTGAAAAATGACAGTTAACTAAGAGGGAGGGAGTTTGGGTGTGGGAGGGGGCTCGGGGAAATGGGCTGGGGCATGGGAGGGGGTGCTGCATCCATGCAGGGCAGGGGAAAGGCGCTCACCTCGGGTGGCTCCCTGCAAGTGGTGACCTGTCCCGGCTGCTCCTAGGCAAAGGCAGGCAGGTAGCTCCACATGCTGCCTCCGCCCACAGGCGCCGTCCCCGCAGCTCCCATTGGCCATGGTTCCCAGCCAATGGGAGCTGCGAAGCTAGTGCTCAAGGCAGGGGCAGCACACAGAGCTGCCTGCCATGCCTCCGCCTAGGAGCAGCCGAGACAGGTCACTGCTTACAGGGAGCTGCCTGAGGTGAGCACCCCCCAGATCCAGCACCCAGGACCCCCTCCTGCACCCCAATCTACTGCCCTGAGTCTCCTCCCGCACCCAAACTCCCTCCCAGAGCCCGCACCCCACCCCCCTGCCAGACTATAAATCCCCTGACTGACTATAAACCGGAATTTCAGTGAAGATCAGAAATGCCAGTTTATAGAGCTTTCCAATAGGTGAAGCGCTGAATAAAAGAGCTTTTACTGTATTCCTTTGGTAATCTTTCAGTAAAAGTGAAGCTTTTAATAAGTAATAATAAATAAAATAATAATATATGGAGAGATACCTATCTCAGAACTGGAAGGGACCCTGAAAGGTCATCGAGTCCTGCCGCCTGCCTTCACTAGCAGTACCAAGTACTGATTTTGCCCCAGATTCTTAAGTGGCCCCCTCAAGGATTGAACTCACAACCTTGGGTTTAGCAGGCCAATGCTCAAACCACTGAGCTATCCCTCCCCCCTATTAAAACTCAATGTCAAACTAAGGCAAGACTGAGCAACAGGACAGTTCTGGAAGAATAAAAGTAAGCTGAAAGGAAGACAAGCTCCATTTTTAGAGCTGCATTAAAGCTTAAATGGTGGCTGTAGTGGCCCCACGGTAAAAATGGACTTTAAAAGTTGCTGAGTAGGTTCATTTATGTTGGTTAATCAAAGTCTGCAATGCCTCTAAAATCTTGCTTTTAAAAATATTCCTTTAACACACAATAGAACTACTGTGAAACACTTCTGCTAGTTAATCCGTCAGACTATAGAATACTCTGCTCACCTACAAATCTATGTCCAAGCTGTTCAGGGAAACAGCCCTAGAACTCTACTAGCAACAAGGTTTTGACCAAAACCAGCTACCTATTTATGTTTTCCATTTTGAGAAGTGGAAATAGATAAAGCCGACTATAGCACAACTCCAAACTGCTAAAATGAATTAACAGATGAAGTTCATCTATACAAGAATAGGGCCAGTGGTGTTCAGTAACACTAACTCTAAAGTACAGACAATGCATAGTTGAAACACATTCCCATTTAACTTATTAAAAAGTGTTTAACTTACCTGATTAATGTGCTCTGCTCCAGTCCACGTAAAGCTGCATGTATCATTACAACACAGGACATATAAAGGAGAATCATCTGGGTTTGTGCCAGATGGGCAAACCATTCCCATGAACACATCTTCCTCTTTTTCACTAGAAGTTGCCTCCGCTAGAAAAATTCAAGCATAAAAGTGTTTTAAAGCAAAGTTTTTCATAATAAAATCAATTTTAAAAGAGTTAAAAATATGAATGATAAAATGCTCTCAATAATATTTAGACGACTTCTTCCCCAACACACTATAGGTCTTCCCTGCAAAGAACACCTGCAGATAACTACAATAGGAAGTTAAGCAGGTGCCTAAGTCTTTTCAGGAATGGGACCTAAATATGTGTACAGTTGCATCATATACTGTATTCCAAACCAGAAAGAATAAACTTAAGTAGTGGATCAAGTGATCCATTTATATTACAGGAGTACTGTGACGTTTAAATCATTTAGCATTTTGAGAATACTATCTTAATTCATTAGTGTTTGTAAAGCAACAGATCCTTGAATGAAAGGCCTTGTATAGAGCAAAGTAGTAATATTAACAAAACTTCATTGCTACTATTAATACACATATTAGTACATGTTCTCAAATAGCAAATTATCCATGACACAGGCACCATATTTTGGGTGGGGGTAAATTTTGAACACCAGCATTTACTCAAACAACTTTACATAAAAGAATGTTTGTTAGTTATACAATCAATTACTGTTTTTGTATGTATGCCAAAATTAAAAAAAGGAAACAGCTCTGTATGCATAAAACATTTTTGAAACTCATTTACCTTTGGCAATTTTCTGTGCAGTTTCCAGAATGGTAATTGCAGCAGGGTACGCTCTGCCACTAACAGCAGACATAAACGGTGTCATACCTCTTGCATCTCTAGTAAACAAATTTGTAAAGTTATTACCAAATAAGCCAAAAAAATGCTGAACTTGTAGTTGCAAAAGAAAGCTATGAAATAGGCCAACTTAACCCTATATAAACAGGAATTAGTCTAGATAAGTGGGGCTGCTGAATATTGGTACATATAAAGTAATCAAAAAGAATTTTTTGGGGGTAACAGAGAACAAAACTGGAAAGATTAAAAAATGAAGTTAGTATAGCGCATACATTAAGGAAAAGCAAGGAGTTGGTAATTTAATAATTTACCATATATTTAAAACGTTGTCATGTTGATTAAAGGGAGAAACTCAACTAATTAAGAGTGTCTTTTTTTACTGTAATAATATAAATAGTCTCTTCAGAAAAGAATTCAAATGTTTGACTCCTTATAATCTTTGCTTCAGACCTCTTTGGCATCTTATAGCAAATCTTTATTGCACAAAGGGCAATATGTCTGTCAAAGTTCCAGAGTTTCCTGACACTTAAGTAGTGTCCCTTTGTTTCTTAATTCCTCCCTAGTATGAACAGTATATCAATTTTATCAATCTCGTCAATTGTGAAAATTTAGTTAAATTTCAAACCCTTGTCTTCTCCAAAGATATTAAGCTGGATTCCATATCATCTTTTTTCACAAAGAATCTCTAGACCTGGTGTTGATTTCTTATGATATACCCGTCTCCAATACAGCATTATCACAGTGTAAGTGCCTAGATTAAATATCCTCCAAAGGGATTACTTGAGAAGTAAAGTACTTTGTAATCCACGTATCTGTGTGCACACACACTCTTGCAGACATTCTGCAGTAATTCTAGTTTAATATACTGCTTCATATTTAAAATTTGCCTACATATTGAAGACATTTTCATCAAGATGTTCATGAGTAAGTTTCAGATCATGTATCATCTTCAGGGGACATTTGTTTTAAACAATGGTGGCACTTTTCATTTGAAAACCCTTACTTGGCTGATAGTAGCTCTCGAAGATAAGGTTGTAAAACGACACTATCACATAACAATTTCAGTATAAAATGAGCATTTGCCTTCCGATCCTTTGATTCCACTACAGATGGTTCAGTAGAAGGACCTGCAATCAGAAAAAATACTTCTGTGGAAACAATCCAAAGTAGGTCCCTATTAAGTGGGTCATTTAATAAAAGTAATTTCATCAAAGAGAGACAGCTGTATTAAGGTTACCATCAATCATCACCTTGACTATGACAGTCTTGGCAGTTTCAGCAACACATTATGCATTTCACTGTATATAAAGGATTGTCGATTTGAGAATATGAAATGTTATGAGCTGAAACAGATAGTAAGCACAATTTCATATTACTATTGACATTTTTACATGCACAACATTTGCAGGTAAATAAAAGTGTATGTGATATTCTATTGAGCTGTGCTTTACTTAAAAATAAGTTTAAGAATAGTGGTAAATGCTGCTTCAAGCCAAAGCTATCTGTATTTACAAAGGAGGAGCAGTTGGGATACACAAAAACCTATCAGAAAGGTAGCTTTTGTGATTTCCCGCCCCCCAAAGCATATCCAGATAAAGAGCAGGTTCTCACCTGGTATGGTGGAGGTGCTAGGTCCTGGGCCAGTGCCAGTCGCTGCTGTGGTAAGAGATCCCACAGCGGGGGCCAGGATAAAATCAATGTCACCATCTTTCAGTAAACAGAACAACAGGGATATTTTTTATATATTGATGTACATTCTAACAACAAGCTTTTTCCGCAGTATTCTAGCTACACTATACACCTGTTTATATTTAACTGACATTTTGCTTTGAGCAAAAAGTCATGTCATTAGGCGGACATCAATATAGCCAACATTATAGCAAATACTTTAAAATGCTGTTGCCAAACTTTTTAAAACAAATTTTGTTTATTGTACCAGTTTGGATAAGTGCTTTTAAATTCTAAATCACTGCTTCCATACAAAAAGTACATCTGATTACTCCATTACTAACATTACTTACTCTTCAGGACATTTTTTAACATCTATACATTTCAGTCTCAGACACTAAATTTTAAATTCACCTTCAAAGTCATTAGTTTTTTTTTTTTTTTTTTAAATCATGTCTAGTTTTACACTCACATCCATTGATACATTAGCAATCTTACCAGGATCCATTGCAGGAGGATCAGGAACCCAGCTGGGAGGAGCTATTGGTGGAGAAACTGGGTCCTGGTGGTCACTAGATGAAGCTCCAGCTTCATGTCTACCCAATCCAGCTGCTCGCAAGGATCTTCTCATCATCTCCCTTAATCTCAAACTGAATACAAACCAAACAGAACAAATTCACTTCCACATTAAGTATATTACCTAATTATAAATCAAAGAAAAACTTTTGTAGTTAAAGGCAACCCAAACTTCTTTTATTCCCATAATTGTCTTAGGTACAGAGAAAACATCAGTCAAGCAATAAATTTTAAATTTCCTCACAACATTCTATTGTAGCAGGATATATTGGCCCTTTAAGGGCAGCTGTGGCCCAGTACTTCTGTTATTGGGTCTTGTTCCCTTTAAGAGGGAACAAGTGAGAAAGCAAAGCTAATTGGGAAGCAGGCTAAAAACCACAGGACTTATTCCTCAGTAAGAAGAGACCAGCAATAAGGCAAAATATGGAGTTGGTCTCTCCATTAAGAGAAAGACTAAGGAGGAAAAGGCTAAAAGGAGGAGGAACCCCAAGGAGAGAAAAGTTGTTCAACCCCCAAAGGAGCAGGAGATGAAGGATCTGTTTAATGAAGAAAGGGCACACAACTATTATCCCCACTGCATCAACAGGGCTGAAGCTGGATAACCAGTGGGGGTTTGTGGGGCAAGATGGTAATAGAGGCTTGTGATGGAAGCAGTAGAAGGACACAGTGTCTGACAAGAAGTGGTGTGAGCTCGAGTCCTTGTATATGCACCTTATTTAGAAGTTGCAAGGTTAGGGATCCCAGAGAGAGTAAGAGGAAGGCTCCACCTTTTACTCCCCTGCATCAAAAGGGAAGACTGTATCGATATGGAGTAGAGGACTATGGCCCAGGGATGGCAAAGGACTGTTTTATTTTATATGGATTTATGCTTTGGTGAGAGAGTCAAAGCACGAATATCATATAGGCTCCCCATCCAGTCAAAGGAAAACTGAGGAATGGCTCTGGAACCTGATACTTGAAAGATAAGAACTCATTACACTTATCTAAGTTCTGTCCTAAACATCTATCAATGTAGATACCTCTCAGATCTGAAGGCTTGTGGGGGGAGCACTTAATGAAATTAGAGGTCTTGCAGCAGGCAAATAAATAGGGACACCTTGTGAGTTTATCAATGACCTAGAGCAACATAGGTACCATACCCCCCTCGCCCCCACCAGTAGCAATAATTGGTTGGGTGGAAAAGGGGAAGAAAAGTTGAAAGAATCTAAGAAGCTTTCAGAATGGATCATTATAAAAGATATTAGGAATATCAATTTCAATATTACTCATTTACTTTGCCATCACAGAAATTACACTTTAATAGATACAGACCACACACTGAAATCATAAGCCTATCCTAGAAGTTTTCCTAAGATGTAAATATAAGTAGCAATTGTCAAACACTTCTATAAAACACTTCTATTCCTAGACTCTTTAATTAACTGCAGTTTATTTGGTGCTTTATAAACCACAATTAAAGCCTCTAAATCTCCAGGTTGTAGATAAGTACTAATACCACTTCACAGTTGAGGAAGCTGAAGGCCAGAGTAGTTACAAGACATGCCCACAAGTCCATGCTAGAGCTAGAAACAGAACCAAGACTGTCTGGCCCTCACTCCTGCACTTTAATCACTACACCCCCATTTCCTTCTCCTTAATCTGACAACAGCACCCCATGATTTACTACAGATAAAAGGCAAAACAAACCTCTTCAAGGATAGGTTTATGATTTCAATGTGTGTGGTCTGTGTACATTAAAGTGTAATTTCTATGATGGCAAAATAAATGAGAATATTGAAATTGATATTCCTAATATCACCTTTTATAGTTTCATTAACATACAAAGGGTACTCAAAGTACAAAACAAGCTTGTTAAAACCAGTTTATACCTTCTGCTGCTTGATGATCCTGCCCGATTTCCTGGACCATTACTTGATACTACTGAGATTGCATTTGCAATAGCCTCAACTGCAGAAAGCCTTTCAGCAAATGTATTCCTTTCAGAGCGCTCTGCTTCTGAAACATTAAGAAAAACATTTGGTGCCAAATTTTAAATAAAGTATCATTATAAAGAAAGGAGTTAAAACAGGGATCTTAATTACATCTTAAAGACTCTCCTGCAAACTCTTAATTTGTTTGTTTTAAATTCAATTAGTCTTCCGGCTGCAAATTCCCTGGCTCTAGGAGGAAAGTAGCTGTTGATGGGAAATGACTGCATAGAATGCGCTTTATGATCTGCAAAAACATGGATCTTATGTTTTTCATTTTGAAAGTGGTATCCAGATATTATTGCTATGTGCCTTATACACGTGTAATTATTGGAATAAGACCCTGGATTCAATGAATAAGGTATAGAACTATCAGTATCTTTATATACGACAACCCAAAGAGTCTTAAATCTCCTCTAATGGCTGTACAAACATACAAAGGGCATGAGTGCCAAAGGGAACCAGCATTTGAAATGTCACCGCAAAAGAAACCATTGCACAGCGCTCCCCTCTGAAATTCTCTGAGGTGTCAATCCAATAAAGTTAATCAAGATACTGATGACAAAACAATATCGTGCAGGCAATTCTGACAAAAAATCTATGGTACAGCAAATAGGATCAGCAAGACATTTTCATAGCTTTGTGTATTAGAAAAAAGTTTTACAAAAAGAATTGTATAATTTAACATAAAAGGTTTCTCTCAAAGAGAACTGTTTTGTCTGGATTACAACATTCCTGTGAAACAGCCAACCATCTAAACACAACACCACTGTGGTAACTAAAAATCCACATATGACTAAGGGCATGTCTTCACTAGCAACATTAAAGCGCTGCCCCGGCAGCGCTTTAATGTGGCTGTGTAGTTGCGGCACCAGCGCTGGGAGAGAGCTGAAAAAAAACCACCTCCACCAGGGGAATAGCTACCCTCTCCCAGCGCTGGTGCACTGTCTCCACTGGCACTTTACAGTGTGGAAACTTGCAGCACACAAGGGTGTGTTTTTTCACACCCCTCAGCGAGAAAGTTGCAGCGCTGTAAAGTGCCAGTGTAGACAAGGCCTTTAGTGCTTCTATCTGGATAATGAAAAATTATATCGACTATATTCTTCTATAGTCCTTTACTTACTTCCCTATGAAATATTCTCGTTCAGAATCTCATAAAATAGGCATCAATAAAAGTAATTAGAAATACTGTTCAGAGGGATACAAGCTAAAAACAAAACATTTCAAGTTAAGTAGTCAATACAGTTTACAGGGTCATTTTCTTTGTTTATTTTATCCAGACAGATAATGTGAAACTGCAAAAAAATCACCACACTGGATTTATATTCCAAGTTAAAAAATTTCACAAAACATTTCTGTACCAGCATTTAACTAGAATTGCTTAAGGTTTCTACTTTAATTTGATCAAAAAGTTCTGAGGTTACAGTATTGGTACTGTCTATATATAAAAGCATAACAGCATTATAAGTGGTACCGGTATTAACACGTTTATTTAACATTGCCTGACATTTTCCATTATAAGACCCTATTTCAGTTGCTTATAGCTTTGCCAAACTCGAACCATTTGGACTGAAACTTCATGCTGACTGCCTTAGGCTTATGTCTTTTTGAAAAGTTTAAGGCAAATTGGTTCAGCTGTTTCTCAGGAAGAGATTAACAGCTTAGTCCAGGTTAAAATTTTTATAACTGTTTCATTGACAAGCCTAAGCACACCCTCAACAGAACCTGGAGTTGAACCCATTACTCCTGAGTCAACATTCCTTTGCTGCCATCCCTGTCTAGTGGCAGGTCAACAGAAGATAACCGTCTACCACTACTGTTAGCTCAAGTAGGGAGGACTGTGCATGGGAACTAAAGAGCCCAACCCTACTTACGAGGAGGAGAGTCGTCAATATGACTCCACATGATGGAATTTTTATCTTTTTGGATTTTAAGTTTTAAGGAAACCTGGTAAATTACATTTAAAAAAATTGTCAAAAGAATGTTAAGGTTGCACAGTCAAGTATTCAAAATTAGGAAGAGACAGAATTAAGGTTGCCAGCCAATGCAATCTTATTTCAGTCCTCTTGTGGATATGCATTTTAATACAGTCTTTAATTACATGATCACATAGTATTTTTTCCCACAGGACCACTGCCTCAATCAGTGCACATGATGGACAGTGCTCTGGGAATCACTGTTGTGTAGTGAATGAGGCTTTCGTCTGTAGGACCCCTGCCTCATTTTTGACACAGAAATTGGAAGGTGTGTAACGAATGAGACTGGGAACTGCAGGAAGAAAAAGGATGGTCTTGCAGTTAAGGCAGCTGTATGCCACTCTAGAGAATTGGATTCTATTTCTGCCTCCCCCAGTACCATATAGAAACTCTGTGGCAAAGTCACAAACCAAATTTTTCATTGGTGACCACTATGTGCTTGTTGGGTAACCAATCTGAGGCACATGGGGTTTGATTTGAGAGTGATCCACACTTCTACAATGGCATCTGAGATTAATGGGAGTTGTGCTCTGAACATAGAATGTTATAAATTGCTAAATACTTGGGGAAAAAAATCAGGCCCATGGCTTCTCAAACTGAGCACCCAAAATTAGTTGGCACTTCTGGATTTAATCTCTAAGCTTCAGTTCCTCATGTGTAAAATAGTGATACCACCACCCGGGCACCACAGTGGCATTATGAAGAGAAGTTCATTAATGACTGTAAAGAACCAAGATACTACTATGAGAGCACCACAGTAAAGCCCATGAGGAAGTTAAATCTTTATTCAGTGCAGGGTTTGGATGGTGTACAATAAATAAGGAATGGGGCCACACATTGAATGATGAGGATAAAAGAAATATTGAATAGCTACCCATTTGGTGAGCACTGTCCATCTTGTGCACTGAATGAAGTAGCCCTGTGGAAACAATAGTATGTGATCATGTAATTAAAGACTGTATCATAATGCATATGCAGAAGGGGGCTGAATTAAAATTGCAAGAGTAGTCTTAATTCTGGCATTTCCGATCTTTTGAGCATTTGACTTTGCAAACTTAATGTTCTTTTCATGTGTATTTTTTTTTGATACAATAGTATTTTAAAAGCTATAAAAAATGTCAGTCCCTTAAATCAACAAAAAGCCCTTTGTTCATATTTTCCAATACAGATTTCTCAATGGAAGAAATACCAAAGTCACCCCTAAACATTAGACAAGTTATCTGATAATCCTGGAAAGAAAACTTAAACACTGTGTGTGTCTGTGTGTGTAAAAAAAAAACCCCAAGCTAATAGTGATATAAAGGGACAATCTAAAATTTTCAGATCTGGGTGCTCTAAGTTTGTCCTAAAACCATAGTTAGGCACCTAAAAAAGTAGTGCTGAGTTCCCACAAATCCCAGTGAAGCAAATGAGAGCTGTGTAAGCTCCACACCTTTGAAAAGTTAGGCCATTTATTTTAGGTGCCACATTTTAGGCACTTGTTTTGAAAATTTTGACTCTCCTTCAAGTATTCTAGAAACTATTAAAAAAAAAAGGTAGTTTCAAAAAGGCTCTCATGATACATTGCTCACCCTCTTCCTCTTTAGTTTCTTTGTTACTGGTTGGGAAGCATACAGATACACAAGCATGCAGAATATTACGATTTCCATCACATCTGTGGCTGAGGAAAGTCTGCAGCATTTGTAGATTCTGATCCAAGACAACAGCTTGTTCAAGATTCATCAGGTATTGTCTGCAGGCCTCATAGTCACATCGGAGAATATGCTGCATTAAAGTCTGTTTCTGTGCTCAGAAAAAGGAAGAAAGACTTTAATAAAATGGAACAAAAAATTTAGAAACAATTCTAGATACTTCTGGCTTCACATTGAAAAATTAACATGCAAAAGCTTAAAGTCTAAGATGTTCACTGGTAACACAGGAAATGTTGAATACAAATATACCAGAACCTTTTTTCTTTTTTTTTTTTTTAATGTTATGATCTCAACATCATCTCATATTGAGACTGAATGTCATTTCTACTGTAACCAAATAATAAAAGAAAATTAAAGAAAAAAGGACATGCTGAAATACCAATCATCTGTCAAACCTACAAAAGCTTGGCTCTTGGCATCATACCTGGTTACATCAATTCAAAAGATACAGGATTTCTATGATTCATGACTATGTAACACAGCAAAATTGTAGGACTCAAGGACCACAGCAAGTGGTCTGTATGAACTGACTTTTATAGGGTTTTCTCTTAATGATTGGTAGAAGTGGGATGGGAAGGTTGAAATTCTCTGGGTGATCCCTTTTCCTCCTAAAAATGTGGAGTACCCCAATGGTAGGTCTAGTATGATGTGCAGCAGTACAGCACACATGATAAATTCATCCTTTAGGGAATCTAACACACCAAGTAGTGGAGGTTCTTCTAGCATGTTTGGCATTTTGCATAAACTAGTGTGCAATATATTGTATAATTATTTATATGGTGCTATAGGTGTACATGGCACTCTACAGAGGATTCAAGCAAGAGGTCCTTCCCCAAAGATTTTATACGTCACAACAGTGGAGATTCACAAGAAATCACTTGTTCAATTTCTCCTTTAACATTTCCTGCACTAGTTCAAATTACAGGCAAACTGTAGTGCATTTACAGTAAAATGACAAACTTCTAATCACTTGAGAAAACACATACATTCATAATAGAATAATACAATATTATGCAAGAGACACTAGTCAATATTTTAAACTTTAGAAGCATAATCCCTAATAATTCTAACAATTATAAATAATTTAAAAATCTCATACTGAAGTCATGTCAAAGACCTTTTGGTTTACTAAATAGTTGTGTTTGGTTTTCATGTTTATAAAACATTACTTAATTTAAAATGACAGAAGAGTAGAAATGCAATGGTAATTTAAAGAGTGAAATACCAAGATGCTTTAATTTACCATTTTAAAAAAAGCAGTTATTAAGATTACCATGTAGTAATGAAGTAAGCAAAACATAGAACATTACCTCTACAGCCATGATGATGATAGCAGCTTTCTTTTTGATGGTTGAATTAGCAGGAAGATTTGTTAAGGAATGAACACCCATTCCAAGACTACTAATAGGTGGAAGATCAAGCCAGTCGGGATCCCTTATTCCACCCATGCAATCTTTTGCCATTGGATAGATAGTTCCATTTCCATCTCTAAGAATAATAGGAGATTCCTACATAAAAATAAATTAATACCAGATCACCATTTTGCAAAATCATATAATATGTATTTCCACATTTAAATCCCTCCTAAAGACTCACTTCTGTCATGCTGCCCACAGGAAATCTAGTTGATTTGAAATTCATAACCTCTCTCTACCTATTCTTAGATTGAGCTCCTTGGGGCAAGAGCCACCCCTTCTTGAATGACTGGGAAATGCCTAGCACAGCACAGGCACTAGCACAAATAACACTTAATTTACTTGAAAAAATTAAAATTAAATCTTAATTAAAATGAAATATGTATCAATCCTAATACAACACCGGATTTTGACACCATAATTTATTGAAAAATACTTACAAACAAACTTGAATGGAAACACTGAATTCTACACATTTTCAGAGTGCCTTTGACAATAAAATGTTCTTACATATCTGTACTAAAGATCAGAAATCACTGAAATTTATTTTTTTCTGTTTCTTCTTCTAAACACCTATGTATGCCTGCAGATCCATTATTCACTTATGTCACCTAAGCAAGGCTACAGTCATGGACTGCCTACACAACTGTGTGTGTGTAATATAATTTCTCTATAGCCTTTATATAATCATCTGCATTAAGAAATAAGGGATATGCAGTTAAAGATGGTCCCCTTACATATGCATTACAATACTGAGTTAAGTCTGCATATTCAACCTTAAATTTGGGATTACCTGATTTATGTATTTAGCCATGCAAATTCTACACTGATTTAATTTACTTTTGACCCATAGTTTCTATTATTTTAAAGGGGAGAGGGGAATGACAAACTTAAAAGAAGCAGATTAATATCACAAGAGTTAGAAGCTCTGACTTGCAAAATATTGCAAACAAAGCATGCAAGTGCACAGCCAGACCTATTCGTCTTTACACCATCACTGGAACCTGATCAACCTTGATGCCATAGGAACCCAAAGAGGAGGGTCCATTTAATAAGATTGTGGGTTTGAGAAATATTCAAGAAGTTTCAGTCTTCTGGAAGTGCTTCAAGGGGACTCAGTAGTTCAGAATGCTCCTAAGACAGGATGTGCTGCACAGGCATGTGTCAGTGATTAAATGTTCATTAAGCTCCTTATAGACACATGCACTTCACATCCTATTAGACAGATGCTTAACAAGCTTAACACACACAGAGCATGAAATAGTTTTTGTTATTTTCAAATGTTCAGAAATGGGTCAGATGAAAATCTACTTTCCTCCTGAACAAAGCCATATCTGCTGTTCACTGAAGTCTTCACTGAAGCAATGGCTGCTTCCTCTGTAATAAAAATATTTTGCGCCTTCCATCCAAGGATTTCAAAGTACTGATATGGGATTTTCAGACATGCTTAAGTGTTTGTTAAGTGCCTAACTTCCAATGAAAGTCAAGGAAGTTGGATGCCTAGCTCCCTTAAACCATTTAAAAATCCCAGCCCTTTCAAATCTTAAACAAGTTTTAGAAAAAGGAAGCAGCATTCCCATTTTACAGATTAGGAAAACTAAAGCTCTGAGAAGTTAAACGACTAAAATCTAACAGGGAAATTAACAAGAGAACCCAAACAAACCTGTCCAGCTGTAAAAATGGCAACGCTTCTCTCATTCTGACCCAGGAAAGCAATGCTGCTAGTGGGGAAGTTATTTTCTTGCTCAGCTTTCCCTGTAGCAAGGTCAAATATGCAGTATCGAACCCAGTTCCCAGTCTTCAAGACAGCATGCACTCCTTCATGGGTACATGAACAAGAAAGAAAAAAATTAACCTCTCTCATTGGTGGCATTCTGTAACACAACAGAACACACATACAAACTATTGCATCTAATAATTTGTTAATCAATGCAGACAAGCATGCACCTGAATTTGACAGTTGAAATGTTTTCCACAAGGGGGGCGGGGGGAAAACACTTCTTAGAAGTGCAGCAGGGTAGTTTACAGAAAACACTTACCTTTTGAATCTACATTCACTGCTAGAATCTCTGTTTTTTCAGGAATACACAGCTTTTTAGGAGTCCTTTGGAAGCAGTCTGGAACTTTTGGAGTCCCGCCAGTTTTGACTACCTAAAAAACAAGAGTAAGATTTCAGTATGCAAACAGCATGAGGAAATTTCAAATTCCTGTTTTTAATTTCTCCATCCAACGTACCTGGAGTTCATCTATTCTGAGCAGCCTACAATCTTGGAGAAGGGAAGAAGGATCGGGATCTGAACCGGAGCTGCTCTGACAGTTTGTATTACTGGATGTGCCTGGAAATTTCACAGCAACATAGGCACCGTCCACTTTTAGTACCTACAAGCAGAACACATTAAATATAATTGATGTGTTACTAAAAACTTTGAGATAAAGCTGTAAAGTAGTTTTATTTACCCTGAACCTTTTTATCAGAGCACAGAAGTTTGGTCTGAGATGGTAAGTCTTAACTCCGAGGCCCCTAGTTATTAGGGGCATTATTCGTCTGCAGTTACTGGGCTCCTGTGCACCTATTTGTTTAGGTGGATTTCTTAACGCCTACCCCATATCCAGTATTTGGAATGACTATGAAAAGAAGCCACATGACAGTAATCGGTGAACAGCGTGGTCTTACTTATCTGACCCAATCCAATCTCAAAAATAGTTTACTACTAAAACTCTTGAGAGGATGTAGCCACGTGTACTCAGGAACATTTACACTACATCCATCTTTCCCCTTACAAAGGGGTCGAAAGCCACTCAGCCACTTCTTCTGAAATTCTAAGTGGAGCATCTCTTCAAGGGCAAGTACAATACATATGCATGACTGGTATGCTTGCCAAGTAAGTTCCTCGGTTTAGCACTGTGTTCATTAATGACCAAACTGGAAAACCATCGTGTTCCTTGGTCATTCCATCTGCAGTCACCAGTCTCTCAAAAGTACAAGAGAAAAATCAACAGAAAAAGTGTTATGTTCCTTTAGCTTTTGAGGCTTCTAGGACGAATGAAGGTCCAACAAAAGGTGAAAGTGTTAGTCAAAATCAGGTGATGAGACCCACCTTCAGATTTACTATGGCCTTCATCTCAAGGAACAACAACAACAACAACTCTGGAGCTTTTGCTAGCCTCTAACTTAAGTGAGATTTGTGCAGGTACCTTGCCTGCAAGGAAATAAAATAAATATTTTGTTCACTAGTCAACTGCAGCACCCTCCTCTACTCCTACGGAGTTGTAAGGAGTAGGGGGGCTTCCCTCTAAATCTTCAGGGTAACAGAGATGCCTTGGACTCCCAACCCTTCTCCCAACCAGTCTCAGGCTGCCAAGTGCCCCGGGGAAGTGGATGCATTGATGGAGAAAGAATACCTTACTTAACACCCTGTATCAAGGGAGATGGCACCAAGAATGGCAACAACGTCACCAGCAGTATCACAGGCACTGGTGCCAAAGCATATGGCACACTCACCCAAAGATGGGAGTGAGCTTTATGCCCTATTCCACGTCAATTAATACAGAGCGTACAGGATTGAAAAGTTGTAAGAATGTGGTGTAAAGCCACAAACCTGGCCCTGCCAAAAGAGAACATGTTCTAGACCAGAGTTTAGCTAGCAGGAATGCTAAAGAAAGAATGATGTTGCATGGAGGACTCAAGCAGTTTGATCCAGGCATTCCAGGGAAAACTACGCGTAGGAAATGTCGGTAAATAATCTACACTTTAAGGGAGGCTTCAGTGCCAGTTTCTCCAGTGACCATTGCTGTAGATTGAGTGTTTGAGACCACACTGAAGCCTTGGCACAACCATTGCTCTTACGTATGGAAACTCACAAATGACTGTTTAAATGCTGCTATGGAAGTCTTGATTTGTGCCTCTTCTGAAAACAGATGGCTCCGTACAGAGTCTTAACTTCTATCAGGAGCACTGAGAGCTATGAGGCCATCTTCCATGTTGTCTCCTTTCCCATCTTCAAGACTTACATAACCTGCAACAGGGGAAAAAGTCGGCGCTCTCCCTAGCATCTAACAGATCAACACATCTTCCTAAAACAAATCTGCTCTAGACTTCTTCTGATCACACTTCAGCTCAGTTGCTTTAAATGGTGACTGCTTTTCATATATTCAGTAAAAAAGAAATACTGACAGAATAAGAAAAATGCAGTGACCCTAAAAGGAAACTGTTTTTTAAAGGTGAAGCACCAAAACTGAAAATCTTTATTTAGAAGAAACTAATAGTCATTCAGAGTTCATTTAGGAAAACTAGGGAAAACCTTCATTCAGGAAGATTTGGGAGAGAAGGGATGAGAAGTGAGCTCCTGAAAAAAAAAAAAGACTACAAAGGTAGCTCCTTCATTGACAGATGTTACAGTAGTTATTGGCTTTTATGTGTCAGACTAGTCGGGATGGTCCACCCACTGACAAATCAAGCAACCAACTGGGAAGTAAATACTGGATGCTCTGATCCCAGTTATACACAGAGAACACAGACCCAAGAGTTTGGATCTATTATATATTTGCCTTTAGAGAAAGATTAGTTGACCAGTATACAACGGCAAATTTTTTCTTAAAACTAGTCAAGTAGCTCAGACTCATTTTTATTCCCAGTTTATTTTAGTCTCAGTTCAATGAAAGAAGCTCACTATTAACCCTGGTGTTTTATTATTTTATTCTTTTTAATAAAAATATTTGACTTAGACATATCTTTCAGAAACAGAATTGTTTACTACAGACATTCCACACTGGTAGTGTAACTTCTCACAATTTGTGCAAATGCCATCAAAAACTAAAATACAATATTCACTTTACAATTTTAGTAACAGAATATATGCATATATTGTACACAGTCATACATTCAGTAAGAGTTAGCCTCTAAGAGTTATTAAACAGAAACTTATTTAGAACAAAGACAAGCAGATAAAAATGCTGAAGTTTAAATACACTTCCAAAAGCAAAATTCACCTTCCATGGCATTTGCTGACTTTCACTATTCTCTCTTGATGCCGCATTCCACTTATATTCCACCTTAGTTTTTCAATATTTTAAAATATTGGTTGAAAAGGAAATATTTGAGTAAATTTGCCATATAGAGATATGCATTTATTAACATTGAACACTTTCTTGTGCATTTCATTAAGTTATACTAAAAAAGCAAAGTGAAGAAAATATATTCTGAACGATCAGGAAAATAAAACATTCAACAGTACATTCTGTTCTTCAGCAACAAATGGAGGCAATTCTGCTGAGGTTCTTCTCCTTAGGGCTCAGTGTAGAAGACTATGTTTGACGAACACTCCCCAGTATTAAAGAACATGGAAGATGACTATTACAGAGCCGATCCTTTCAGGAATTACATTTTTTGGGGTCTACTAGTAACCTGCATAAATATTCCATCTCTCAAGGGTGACTGGATTTCCTCTCCAAAAAGCAGCACAGCTAGCCAAGTGGAAGTGCAATTTTACACTTTTAACCAATTCACCATGGGACTGAACAAGACCAGTTTAATAGCTTGCCCTATTTCAATATAACCCATAATTACTTTATGTAAAGAGAAGACTACTTCCTTACTCTCAGAGCATGTACAAAAGGCCATGCCTAAAGGAATAATGGGATTAAGACAAGTACAGCCATGAAAAGGAGCTACATACCTTTTTGGGGACCATGTTAGATGTGAGCACCTCTAAGGCATCTTTCCTATGGGGTTGAGGCCCAAGGCAAAAATTCTAGAAACTAAGAGACTAAATGCATTTGAAGCACTGCCTAAAAGGATATATCCCAATCTTCTGACCAAGTTTTGTTACCCATTCAATCCAATTTGGGCATTCCACACAAGATTCCCTAGAATCAGAAGAACATTTTGGCTTATGAACTTAGAAATGGACACTATCCTGAACTCTCACCTGATCCAGGATACCGTTGATGGACTGAAGTTGTTTGGGGAAGCCCTGGACACTGCCTATAGGAAGCTTCAGACCAAATAGAACTGCAGCTGCCAAAGTACAAGACAGAAGCAGCTTCAACCCAATTTTCCTACACTTCTGATTTCAACCATTCCAAGCAGCAGAGTCTAATAGTTGAAATAGCAGGTGCAAAACTTTAGTGCTGAATAATATTACTCCCTGTTCCTGTATCCATCTGTTTTCACCATCTTGGCAACCTTCTAATTAGGATCTCCTTGACCCACAGGGCTTCGAGGAATATGCTTTGGATTCCATTCTAAACCCATGAGGATTAGGATTAAAGTGGAACATCATGACTAGGAAACAATACAAGTCTGGGAAATAACCTGAACCTACATCCAAGAGCTTCCATCTGACAAGTTCTGCTGCTCTCCCGTCTGCCAGTGTCTTTTAAGGATACAATAAAGTAGGAGTTACTGCACTCAGACCATCCTTCTGTGTAGTACCAAAGGAACAAATATACAACAGTAGATTCCTACCAATTCCATGAGGTCTGTTTCTATAACATGGTTGCTGTTCAAACTATGGGGGAAACTGACAGAGCCCAGTGTTAATAGGATCACTGCGGAGGCCAAGCAATGGGACAAGGGGACCAACATGAGGATTGTATCTTACCAGGATCAGAGGCTGAGTCCACACCACACCCCTTCACCACCCTCCCCACACCTCAAAAAAAAAAAAAAAAAAAAAAAAAAAAAAACAGCTGGTCAGATCTTAAATTCATTCCTCTGAATAGGGTCCTACAAACAGACCACACCACCTGGTCTGTGCAGTATCCTAACAGCATCTAGAGATTATAAAGATTTAGGCAAAGTCGTTGCACACAGTCAAGTGTACTTGCAGCACTAAAAATTTCCAGAGGCCAGAATAGTTTGTCTTTATGAATCTAGATTCTTGAAAGCTATTTGCTGGTTCAATCTACCCATCAAATGCTTTGTGGCGATTCCGAACTAAGCCCCTAGCTCTAAACTCAATCTCCCTTTGAAACTTTAAAAAAAGATTTTTATAATTTTGGAGCAACTGAAATACTAGCCTGAAGTGACAATACATGAGTCACAGGGTCTTTTACCCTAAACCCAAACATTTTTTTTCTTCACTATGCCCCAAACAGAGAAATCATAGGCAAGTTCAGATGCTTTCTGCTGGTTAGAAGATAGCAATCAAGTACTGCTCTCGGCAAGAAGGCTGTCATTGCCTGCTTACTAAGCAGTATTTCTCAAAGACGTCACATTAGTCCTGTGCTTCATGAGATTCACCAGAAGACAAATTAAGAGAATGAAGTTTAAGGTGTTGTGGTTTTGACCTTCAAAGTCTCGAAATGGTTTGCGTTTTGGCTATTTGAGGGACTGCTTCACCCCCTCTCCAGTTATCTGAGGTGTCTAAGGTAGCAGACCTTAGGAGAAGATTTTCATTGAAGTTTCCTCAAGCTATGGAAGTCTCACAAACCCTGATCTGTCAGAGCCTTGATTTCATACTGCAGGAGGTTGTACAAAACATTTACTTTTCCAAAGATGGTGGTGGCACAGAGAGGGACAACTGGGTTATTTTGTTTGTGTATGGGGCGGGAGAGGAGAGGAGAAGAAGGAGAAGGAGAATGGAAAAGAATAGGATTGAGTCCATTCCAAAATTGGGCAGGTCATCTTGTCTTTTTGACATGTTTGATAACTGTCATTTGGAAGTCTGTATGCATCTAAAAATTAATGATACATGCAATGTATAAATCTAAAACATGAGGACCCAAATTCTCTTTCCATTCAATAAAGAGTTAAAAAAGGTTAAACAATTACCAAGATTACCGTTGAAAGATGAACAAGATTGGCTATTGTGGAGGCTTGCAAGACAGAAGTATAATGAACAGTATTTTTCCAGTGGATATTAAGTGTGTCCCCAACTTG
Organism: Trachemys scripta elegans; assembly: GCF_013100865.1. Taxonomy (NCBI): domain Eukaryota; kingdom Metazoa; phylum Chordata; order Testudines; family Emydidae; genus Trachemys; species Trachemys scripta. The sequence continues at coordinate 247,040,103 of NC_048299.1, forward strand.
TTCTGCACAACTTCATGGGCAGAAAGAAGCTAAGCAATCTGAATCAGTAAGGTTGCAACTTGCATTTCTCTGCCCTCTTTCACTGGACTTTATAAGTGCAGGTCTATTTTTGCATTCTGGGTTCTGGAAGCTACTGTTTAATTGTACATTTTACAGTGCTATATAAATATATAAGAAGTAATGTTTCCCTACCTTAAAGAATTTACAATCTAAGAGATATAAATGGATATTAAAACAGTACCATAAATGAGTATGGTGCGTAAAACACATTCCTGACCATCAAGAGTTCACATTCTACGATAAGTCAACTTGATATCTCATGATTAGAAAAATGATGGCAAAAGGACGGACATTAATAACAGCAGTACAACTGTGTGATTGTTTCGGTCGGTAATACAAGAATTGGACACTGAGAATTATTTTTTCCAAACTGTTCATTCATGCCTGATACCATTTCTTGGAAGAGAGGAATAGGTTTTGTAGGCTTCATTTCTGTTCAGACAAAGGAGAGTCTGCAGAGATTACTGGAGGAGAAGGTGGTAAGCATTCTTGAAAGCAGTGGGATTGGTGGGTAGGGAACCTGTCCCTTTCTTTTTGATAGCCTGAACATTTTACAGTTTTACTTTTAGAAACACTGTTTGCATTATTATGGTGCCATCTAGCCTTCTATATGTAAAAAAAATCAGCAAAGGTGACAGTAGTCCTGAGGGGTGGGCCTCCTTACTAGCAATTGATGGACATTTGTAAGTTATAAAAATTTACAGGCAGAAAGATTGCTATATTTGCACATCACAAAAACGGTGTACAAAACAAATTCAACCTCATTTATTATATTTGTATTACAGTGGCACCTAGAGGTCTCACCCCAGATTTAGCACCATTGTGCCAGGTACTGTACAGACACAGTGAGAAACCGTCCCTGCCCTGAAGAGCTTACAATCTAAACGGAAGAGATAGACGAAAGGCAAATAGATTAAATGGTTTTCGCAAAGTCGCAGACCACATCAGTGGCAGAAATAGTAATAGAATCCAAGTATCCTGATTCCCAGTCCAGTGCCCTATCCACTAGAACACAGTCTCCCCAAGAGAAACCTGCAAATGCTTTCGGGTGTTCTTACATAAACTACTTAATGCTCCCCTATGCAGCAATAATCCATACAAGAAAGTGGAAATTCATCATGGGATCTTCCCGTTTCAGAAAGGGGAAGTTTACTGCAGTTTACTACAAACTGTTTTGGCTTTTATAACATACGGAGATATATCTATCTCATAGAACTGGAAGGGACCCCGAAAGGTCATTGAGTCCAGCCCCCTGCCTTCACTAGCATGACCAAGTACTGATTTTGCCCCAGATCCTTAAGTGACCTCCTCAAGGATTGAACTCACAACCCTGGGTTTAACAGGCCATTGCTCAAACCACTGAGCTATCCCTCCTCCCGGTTTGGAGAATACTGCAGAAACATGCCCAACTGACCTCATCCCTCCCAACTAATTTCACAAAGCTAGAACCAAAGGAGTGTTGGAAACAAAGGCAGTACAGTGCAGAGACAGAACCTCCCACTCTGGCACTCTTGATCCTGTGCAAGATCTCTGAAGGCAGATTCACCTTCACATGTGGGTACAGAGGGAAGTTCGGGGTCCTGAGATATATAGGACCAGACAAACTGGCATTCTTGAATAAAGTAAAGTGTCCTGATGGTGCCATTTAGTAAAAAGTGAAATAAAATTATTCCCAGTCTCCAGTAAACATATCAGTTTATTTCTACGCCGAACCTTGTTCTTGTTTGTTTTCCGGGGTTCCATTTCACCAAAGGATTTGTCCAAGCAAATTTTCAGGTGATGCTATCTCAAAAATAGAGTTTATTTGACCCACCATGATTTTGCTGGACAAACTAGGGGGCTACTGTTCCTTCCATTGTAAGAACTTTTGAGCAAGGTCAATTCTTTGTGCTTTTCTTGCAATGCTAGACTTGGAACAAGTCCAGGGAAAATCAAAGATTACTTCTTTCACAGTCAGAGTTTTGGACTCACAGTGTGTTTGCAGTTGATGAGCACCATTGACTGTGTTAAGAACAAATGTTAAAAGTTGTGCTGGGAAGAAGCACAGCGAACAATACTCCCGTCTGTCCCCAAAATTGGGTCACTTTACAGGCAAAGTAAAACCAACTGTACAGTCAGCCAATCGAAAGGAAAGATTGTTTCACAGCAATTAAAAGGAAAGCAATCAGAATTCATTTTAAACAAACCTTGCCAACAGGAACATTCTTAACATCTTCTACAAACACGACTTCCCTAAGAGACCACTGCTCTTCATTCACTTTCTCTTCTTCTTTCGGAGCAGGTGTAGACCGTCGTCGTTCTTAAACGACAACAAAATAATAAGTACCAAAAACCCCAAACTTGAAACATTTCATCAAGATCTTACTTTATGCCTAACACTCACACTTTGCAAAAGCGTACCATTATTCAAATCAAAATTTAAATCAGAAGTAAAATTTAGTTTGAGTCAAACACTGTCTGAAGTCAGAGTAGCATGACAGAATTTCTCAATGCCACATAAATGTTTTGCTAATAAATCTGTACCAAACAGTAAAGCTGTTCCATAACAACAAAAAGAAACTAAAAAAAGTCTATTAAAGCTATGACTTCCTTAGTCATGTTAATTCATTCCTAGGCATGTTTGTTTATTCCATATGTTAAAGATTCCGAGTATTAAGGTACCAAAAAACTGTTCTTGTAATGATACAGTAACTATGAAAAAGGACCTAAAAAGCTGAAGTTAGCATAAGATCCTTAATTCAGACATGTTAAATATGCTGCATTATTTATTACAGCCTTGCAAAATTCTCCCAACTAGCCCAGGCCAATATTTGACAGATGAATAAAACAGTATTACCCATTTTGGACCTGGGTTGCAATGTATTCATGGCAGTCATATTTTTGTATTAAAGATCAACATCTGAAGAGCAAGTGTTAAGATTCACGTTTGTATTCTTGTTAGTAGTGTAACATGGCTGAGTTAACATTAGTATGAAGCCTTTTGCTTCCTTAATTATAAGAGTTCATATTAACATATGATTTCGTATTTTTTTTAAATAAAGAAACAGGAAAAAGATTTCTAAACTCCACACATTTATAGCCCTGCACTTATAGCTTTAAAATTCTACACAAACGTATAAGCACAGGCTGAAAACATGGGGTCTTAATAGCTGGAACATAACTATGTAAACACTGAAAGATTAAACAGACAATTGTGGCCTGAAGTCTTTTAAGTCAAAAAACAGTTGCTGCATTCAAAACGGATCTATAAAACAGTTTTCTATTTTGAAAGCTTTCTATTTAGATATTGACTGTAACAAAATTAGTATTGTAGGTCTGAACCTAAAGTTCTCTAATCTAGGTAGTTATGTGACCCTTCAGTACACTCTGGTATGTGTATAACTGGAGGGACAGGGGTCAAAATGAGGAAGTTGTTGAAATTATAGTATCCGAATAAGAATAGCTATACTGATTAAAAGTCACAAAGGTGGTGTGGTAGGGACAAGTGCTTTGAGTTTTTAATGTGGCATATTTGGTATTCTGAGAACTACTGATGCAAGTAAACAGTTTTACAGCATATGTGCAATACTGAACTTCTAAATTTTTAAAACTATTACTTTGTGTATATGCACATAAGAGTGTAAGAAGGTCCTCAGAGAAAGACTAACCAATTGGAAGCATGCCCTGGGTAAGATGCCTGAGCAAAATACACAGAAATGTCTTAAAATAATCTGGAAGTGCATAAGGTATATTTCTGCCACCCTTGCACACTTCAAAAACTGAAGAATGGATTTTACTCAATTTTTCAAAACCAGCTCAACTCTAGGTTGAAACCGAGCATGGAAAATTTCATTCCAGGAAGTTCTAAACGTAAGAAAATGGTTATAATGGAAGACTCTGTACAACTAACTACAGTGTTTCTACCACACATCATACAGTTATTGGCTTTTGTATAAATCTACAACAAGTTTCATGACTGAAATTTACTATATTTAACTTTAAGTACCAGCACTAAACGCCCACTGTTTATTTTAATAAATTCTACATTAGAAGAACACCGGCAGATCTGAACTTTCAGCATCAGTGGATTAAAAAATGTTTTCACAGTAGTCTTTAAGTGAACTGCAGTTAGGATAGAAGAGCCAAAATGCATTTTGCCAGTCAGAAAGTTACATTTTCAAAGATTTCTGTTAACTACACTATTCATAAGACATCTCCCATTTACTGATTTTAAATTACTTGTCAAGAGCACTCTTCAATGCTAGAGATAAATAAAACCAAACATACATCGTGATAGATTTAGTGTAACTGTGATAAATACAAATGCTCTGCGGTTACGCAAACCTGACTTACGAAAATCCACACTTACAGAAAAAGTTCCGTAAGCTTTTCTTTACTTTTTTTTTGGGGGGGGGGGGGGGGGGGGGGGGGGGGGGGTAGTTATGGGGCATACGTTCCTGACCTATGCAAAATTCAACTTAAGCAAGGCATCTGTAACAGTTATATAGACACTGCACTATTAAAGTAAAACTTACTGTACGGCATTGATGCGCTGCTTGCAATTGAAGATGCATCACTACAGGTAGAAGCTGGGGATGGTGGTGGACCCATTTCAGTTTTCACTGGTTCCTGTTTGCTTTCAGGCCTAGGATTTAAGAATTTAATTATATTTATAAAAAAACCATTAACAGAATGAAAAGTCTATTTCAAGGTTTGGACAAACAGTTTCTTGGGCTTGTTTTGCTGAACAAAAAAGCTATTCTAGCCAAGCATTTCACACTGTAATTTGTGTAAGAGCTAAAAATACTTTTCTTTTTTCGAACACTTAAACAGATTTCTTAATTTAGAATGAAACAGTAAAAACCCTAATACAAATCTATATTTCTACGCTTTTAACATATCCCATTATAGAGCTACTAGGATAAAGTTATAATGTCTAGATGATGCTATGTTCCTTACGCAGGGTCTAGCTGTAAAATTGTTCTCAATGGAGAGTTGAAATCCCACATTTTGGAATGTTAAAACACCCCCAAATGTGAACTAATTTGGGAGGATAGGGTGGGAAGAAGAGAAAGGTGTTTATTTATTAAAGTGTCTTATAACTCAAAATAGTTTGACAGTTTTCTTACAATTTAACAAAAACAGCTTGCTTTTAAGAGTAAGTGAAAATTTTCAGGCCAAACCAGTCTTTTCAAGTCAGAGTTATCCAAGGGCTAACAGGACTTTTTAACGGAAGCTGGATGTAACCCTAACATAGCTTTTCACAATATAATTAGTACCAAGACTGAAGCAATTTCCAGATTACTAAAATACATAATTGTTCAAGTAAAATTTTACTACCACTATGAAACAACACAGTAGACAAAAGAGTCTCAGTCTTCACATAACACTCCTGTTGCTTAAATGTCCATAGTTTCAAACACTTGTAGCAACATCTTGCCTGCAGTTAAAATGTACGCACATTTAGGCAATTTGAAAATGCAGGCTTTACCAATAAATCTGAGTCTCACTCTAAGATGGAATAATAAAAAACACTCCAGATTTCGCTCAACCCCATACTCCTTAGCTGAGGTCTGACCACTTCCAAGTATTTTCCTTTATATTTTGGCATCACCAATTCAAAGCTCTCAAGTGAAATGTTCAACAACCTATCTAATTGATAAAGTAACTGAATCACCCCTTTGGGATTGTTTTTTCCTTCCCGCTCAATTGTGTGATGTCAAGTTATAACAAGATGTTATAAGCTAGCAACCATGTTCTGTTAAAAATATCAATAAATTTACCTAATTAAAAATCTCCTACTATAATATACAGTACATAAGAGCATCATTTATTGCTTTGCCAAGCAATACCACCAGCTGGAAATGATATTCAGCCAAAAGCAAATAAAAGCTAAAGCAATAAATATGGTCACATGTATTAAACAATCATATATAATACATCAATTTAGTAACAAACTAAAAGCAATACCATCAAGTCAACTACCACCTCTCAAAACGGAGCATCAGCAAGACATTTTTCTTTTAAATTGTGTTAACTTGCTATTTGTGATCCAAAATTATATAATAAGTCTATGCAGATGTATGTACTTTTAATTGTAACAGATATGGTGCAATTTCAGTCCCTCACCAATAATGATTAAAAGATATTATTCCTATTTGGGAAAGTAAATGTATTTCAAAAAAATAAGGGGTCCCCCTGCAAAAAAGTGGACTAATGCCCTCTGGAAACTATGAGGACTTTATCTTGAATGTTCTTGCTTATTTTACTGCTGTGATTTTTCAACCTTTTTTCATTTGCAGACCCCTACAAAAGTTTCAAATGGAGGAGTGAACCCCTTTGGAAATCTTAGGTGTAGTCTGCCGACAACAGGTTGAAAACCACCGTTTTACTGAATTTCCCTAGAGATTACCTTCACTCTTTACATCTGAGCTATACTAGTGATCACTCTGAGGAGGAAATGACAGTTAAAAGCAGGAGGAGGATATGGGAAAGAGGAATGGTAGTGGAAACAGCTGACCTGAACAGCATTAGGACAAAGGAAAAAGTAGTGGCCAATGCTGTGAGGAGCGGCCAGGGGAGCAGTGACATCTGGCTGTTATCAGTTGATCTATCCAGGAGGAAGTAATGGCTGAGCTGGTCATTTGATAGGTACCATAGGGAGAAAGAAAAATGGCACCACCTATCCAATGGCCTTAAATTTTTATTTGAAAGAAGTTATTTAGACAAGGGTGAATTTCTGGTTGTTAGTGGACATTAGGTTAACTACTTATCAGATGTCAACTTTTCAGAAAAGGGTCTGATTAAGAACCGAAGAAACACCCAAACAATTTAGCAACTACAAACTTCTACAACAAATGCGCTAAGGCAAGCTCAAGACCTTATCAAAAATGATCAAGTCCGTTAATTTTTGGAAGTTTTCAAATAAGTACTATGAAGTTAAAAAAATGTATTAACGTATTGATTTTCAAGGTGAGCAGGGTAAAGAGAAGAGATGAGCACAGTCAAGTGACCCAATAGGTAAATAGGCCGCTCTCTTCCTCTCTCTAATTCCAGAACAAAATTTACTGGCTGAACTAGACTGAAGCATAAATATGGTGTTCAGTAACCCTATGGTCTCTTAGTCAGACCGCCTGACATTAACAACTCAGTTATCCCAACAGTCTGTTTTCCCTCTCACATCAAGCAATCCTACTGATACTAGAGAACACTGGAATCACCAATAACGCCCCTATCAAAGTCTATTTTTTTTAATAATAGTTTTTTTTAATGGTTTAGTAGTTTCAACAAGTGGCACTGTCATGTCTCTGTTTGCTTGCCTGCCTACCCTGATCCCTATCACTGATAATTCCTCCTTTAGATTCAGTTATCCTGAGATTCTTCACAAGACAGTCTTCTTTCTCATATGCTGCTATGTTTCTAACACCATCTATTTAATGTTAAAGAATACACTAGAACCTGAGTTACAAATACCAGAGTTACGAACTGACCAGTCAACCACACACCTAATTTGGAACCAGAAGTACACAATCAGGCATCAGCAGAGACGAAAAAAAAAGCAAATACAGTACAGTACTGTGTTAAACGTAAACTACTAAAAAACTGAAGGGAAAGCAGCCTTTTTCTTCTGCATAGTAAAGCTTCAAAGCTGTATTAAGTCAATGTTCAATTGTAAACTTTTGAAAGAATAACGTTTATTTAGAGTTAGGAACATTTCAGGAGTTACAAACAACCTTCATTCCCGAGGTGTTCATAACGTGGAGGTTCTACTATGTAAGTGGTTTGTGTCACTCACTCATTACCCCTAAAATAATCCATTTTACTGAAATAGTTATTTGCCAGGTAATCTCCATCAGTGACGTCCGGAAAGATCTCACAGCAGCAGCAGCCTGCAGAAACTATGGGGATTTTGTTTAATTTCATCAGAGTCTGGCAGAAACTTCATATAAGTTTGATGCAAACTCATGATTGCCAGTATCAATTAATCGGTATCTCAATTAATACTACACCAAACTAGTAAATTTTCACTCCAAAAATACATTCAGATTCTTTTTAGTGCACTTACTTTGCCTCAGTAGTTTTGCTAGCTTTCTCCATGTTTTTCAAGCTCTCTGGTGATCGAAGCTGGAACCTACAGCTATCATTCATATTCCAAACAGATTCCATTAGGACACCCACTTTAGGAATTCCAGCGCTAATTGAAAAAGCCACAGCTCCAGCATGATAAAGGGGATTATTTCTCAGGCACACCTACAGACAAGAGTTAGAAATAGATGAATATTTCTATGTAAGATCAGACAAAGAATGATATTGATTCAGATAAGAGTACAAGCAAACATTGAACATACATATATCTCTGTGAAAGTGTCTCATTTCCTCAGCAATTAGAAAGGGAAAACTTTAGGGGAGGAGTGGACACAATAGGTGCAGATGCAACCAGCAGTTGCTAGCTGCAAAACGGCCATTTCAAATACGACTTTACCAAGTAACTATAACCTTAAAGGGCCAGCCTCAGAAAAGAATGCTAGGAAAAAAATGTTCCTAGAAGAGTGCCACCCTCCCCTGGGGAGTCAATAAGGACCAAGCAGCAGCTCCTTGGAAAGAGGCTGTTCTGGCTGTGTGACTAGCACAGTTATCATAATCACACAGCACGTGATGCTGAGAGTCTTAGGTTGTTTTCAGACCTTTTCAGGCCCCAATCTGGCAAATGCTTATATGAGTAAACTAAGCATTTGCCAGATCAGAGCCTAATACTGAATGACTTATAAAGCAGTATTCTCAGTAGAGTACATCAAGTGTTTAGTCCTACAGCCCATAATACGTTCTTTACTACTTTTTAAAGCAATCCAAATTGAATTATGGACAAATAGCTACCCCTGGGGCAAAGCTCATGTACATAAATTTTAAAGAAATAAAACAGTTGTAGATTAAGCTACCTCATCTGTATTGTTTGTTCTATACTCCTAGTGAATTTGTAGAGTGCAATTAGTTAAAATTCAAAACACAAAAAAAATGCATGGTGACAGGTTTCAGAATGGTAGCCATGTTAGTGTTCTTCAAGATGCATTACTCATGTCCATTCTATTCTAGGTGCGTGCGCGCCCATGTGCACAGTCAGATTTTTCCATAGGGTCAGCTGCGTCGCGCACTTGAGTGCTGCGCTCATGCGCCAGTATATTCAGTGCCGACGACCCTATGCCCTCTCAGTTACTTCTTGCCAGCAACTCTGCCACAGGGGCAGGAGGGCGGGTAACAGAATGGACATGAGCAACACATCTTGAAGAACAGCAGTTATGAAAAGTAGGTAACCATTTTTCTTCGAGTGCTTGCTCATGTCAATTCCATTCTAGGGGGACACACAAGCAGTATCCTTGGAGGTGAGCTCGGAGTTCACGGACTTGCGGCTTGCAACATTGCTCCACCGAAACCAGCATTGCCCCAGGCCAGCTGGGTAAGTGTGTAATGGAACATTAACGTGTGGATGGACGACCAGGTGGCCACCTGACAGATGTCCTAGATAGGCACTTGGGCTAGGAAAGCTGCCAAAGAGGCTTGCGCTCTGGTTGAATGGGCGGTCACGATTGCCAGAGGCATCCTTGCCTGATCGTAGTAGCAGCAAATGCAGGCAGTGAACCAAGAAGAAATTCTTTGAGCAGGCTCTAGACAACCTTCCATCCTGTCGGCCACCATGACGAACAATTGCGCCAATTTGCGGAACAGCTTAGTCCTTTCAATGTAGAAGGCTAGCGCCATCCTGACATCTAGGGAATGCAACCTACACTCCTCCTCCTGACTTATGCTGCTTTGGAAAAAAAGCAGGTAAGTAAATGTTCTGGCCTGTATGAAACTGAGATCACCTCAGGCAGGAAAGCCGGGTGTGGCTGCAGCTGGACCTTATCTTTGTAAAACCCATATAGGGCGGTTCTGAGGTAAGAGCCCTAATCTCAGAGACCAGGCAGGCAGATGTTACTGCAACCAACAACGTGACTTTCCAGAAAAGGAAGAGGAGAGAGCAGGAAGCCAGAGGCTCGAAGGGGGTTCCCATGAGCCACAACAGCACATGATTCAGGTCCCACAGAGGGACCGAGTCCCTGACGTGCGGGTAGAGGTGCTCGAGGCCCTTGAGGAACCTGGTAGTCATGTCCTGGGTGAAAACTGACCTACCCTCAAGGGGCGGATGGAAGGCTGAGAGAGCAGCTAAGTGGACCTTGATAGTTGAAAGGGACAGGCCTTGGAGCTTGAGATAAATAATAATAATAAAAAAAATGGAGATATCCCATCTTCTAGAACTGGAAGGGACCTTGAAAGGTCATCGAGTCCAGCCCCCTGCCTTCACTAGCAGGACCAAGTACTGATTTTGCCCCAGATCCCTAAGTGGCCCCCTCAAGGATTGAACTCACAACCCTGGGTTTAGCAGGCCAATGCTCAAACCACTAAGCTATCCCTCCCCCCAAAATGCAAAAGGTAGTCCAGGATCAATTGCAGCGAGGCCCACTTATGTTACCCAAGGTCTAACAAGTGAACTGCTTTCATTTGGCCAGGTAGGTCGCTCTGGTGGAGGGCTTTCTGCTGCCCAACAGGAACTGCTGGACACCAGCCAATCACTTCTGCTTCTCTGCATTTAACCATGCAGCAGCCAAGACGTAAGGTGCAGCGCCGCCAGGTTCGGATGCAGAAGACTGCCATGGTTTTGTGACAGCAGATCCAACCGGAGCGGTAGCTTTAACTGAGCAGCCACCAAGAAGTCCAATAGCATGCCAAACCAGCATTGGTGCTACGAGGATTACTTTCGCCCTGTCCTAATTGATCTTCATGAGGACTCTGTGGATCAATGGAACTAGGGGGAAGGTGTACATTAGAGCCACCTCAACCACGGGCATAGGAAAGTGTCTGACAGGAAGCCTCTGTCGAGCCCCCAAAAGGAGCAGAAAATGTGGAATTTCCTATTGTGCCTGGACGCAAACAGATCCACCTGGGGAGTACTCCACCTCTGGAAGATGATGCTGACTACCTCTGGATGGAAAGGCCACACATGGCGAGACTAGAAGGTCCTGCTGAGGCGATCTGCCAAGGCATTCCTGGCCCCAGTGTGGTGTGTGGCTATGAGATGGATGTCATGTTGTACACAAGTCCCATAGCCTGAGGGCTTCCTGGCAAAGGGTAGATGAACTGGCTCCATCTTACTTATTGATATAGAACATAGCTGCTGCATTGTCCATCAGGACCTGGACCACCCTGCTCTTTAAGTGAGGTAGGAAGGCGTGGCAGGCCAAGCGGACTGCTCTGAGTTCCCTGACATTGATGTGTAGGGAACGATCAAGATGGGACCAATGACCTTGCGTCCTGAGATTGCCCAGGTGGGCTCCCCATCTCAGGTCCGAAGCATCAGAGACGAGGGTAACCAACAGAGAGGGCCACGAACGGAACTCCCTCCAACGCTGATGCAGAATTTTTCCACCATGCAAGTGATAACAGGATGTATTCCAGGAACTTGACCACATGGTCTGTGCTGTCTCTGTTGGGAACACAGACTGAAGGCAGCCATGCCTGTAGCGGCCTGAGGTGGAGCCGTGCATGTCGGATCATGCAAGTACAGGCTACCATGTGGCCCAACAACTGCAGGCACACATGAACGGCGGTGAGAAGGTAGGCTTACACACACAAGATCAGGTCCGCCATGATCTGGAACCAGGTCTGAGGGAAGAAGGCCCTGGCCTGAACAGAGTTGAGGACTGCTCTGATGAACTCTAATCCGTGTGCTGGAACTAAGGTTGACTTTTTCTCATTTATTAACCACCGCAGGTCGTGATTGGTGGAGCAAACCAGATCGAGAGGACACTGCACCTGATTCCTGGGATCGGCCCTTTCTTAATTAACCAGTCGTCAAGGTATGGATAAATTTGCACACCTCAGTGCCTCAGGTAAGTAGCCACTGGCACTATTCACTTTGTAACACCCTTGGGGCTGACGAGAGACTGAAGGGCAGTGCGTGAATTGAAAATGGCGGTGGTCCAACACAAAACGGAGGAAATGCCTGTGCCCCGGGAAAATGGAAATATGAAAATACACATCCTTTAAGTCAAAGGCAGCATACCTATCTCCCGGGTCCTCAAAATGCCTGCTTCTGGCTTCTTTGGCCTCTGAAAGAACCAGCCTGGGAAGAGGAATGGGAAAACGAAGGGTGCAGCCACTTAAACCATTTGTCTCTGTCCTTCTTCCTGTAGGAGCTGGACTGGGGGACATTCCAGGACCTCAACGGAGGAGGCGGGAGATGTAACAGCTTTCTAACCTACTGAGAGGTTTCCAGGCCCAAGGAACAGAGGGTGGCACAGGAGTCTTTAAGGCCGTGGAGCTGTGCCTCAGTCAACTCCAAGAAGAGCCCTGCTCCCTCAAACAGGAGGTCCTGAAGGGTAGTCTGCATCTCCTGGGACAGGCCAGAGGATTGCAACCAGGAGCTGCAGCTCATGACCACCATAGAGGTAACTACCCAGGCCACCAACTCTGTAGTATCCCAGACCATCTGGAGAGCGTTTCTCGCCACCACCAAGGTGGCAAACTCCTGTGGAAGGCCCTCCTTGAACTTGCTGATGGAGTCCCACAGTTTGATATTGTACCTGCCTAGCAGGGCCCGATTGTTAGACATCCAAAATTGCAGGCTGGCTGTTGAATACATTTTCCTGCCAAATAGGTTCAGCCTCCTGGCATCTTTATTTTTCTGTGTGCTGCTCGCTTGGCCCTTTTGTTGATGGTGGACACAACCAGGGACCGCGCTGGAAAGTGGGTATACAAGTATTTGCCGGGACATAGTACTTCTTTTCCGCCTTCTCAGAGGAAGGTGGAACGGAAGAGGGGGTCTCCACAAAGACGTAACAATTTTCAGGACCCCTGGGTGGACGGGCAAAGGGACCCGGGCCGGGGTGGAGAAGAGTATGACATTAAAGAGGTCAGACTCCTCCTCTAGCTCCTTGACCTCCAAGTTCAGGTTGACCTCCAAGTCATCGGGTGGGCTGCTCATTTTGCAAGGGGCCTGTCACCTTCATCCGGAGATGACGAAGACAACTGCATCACGGGGGAAGAGCGGCATCCCTTTGCTCATCTGGGGACAGCTCCTTGGGCATCAGGGCTTGCTGTGTCGCCCCCACATTGGATTCGTCACTGTGCTCTGACTCCGGTGCCAGCTGTGCCAAAAGCAGTTTGTCTGAAGTGGCCTGGGAGGAACAGTGGGAGTACGAGACCAGCATAACAGGTACACCTCACGGGTTCCAATACTGGCAATGAGCAGGCCACTGCCCCTGCCTCCATGCCGCTGCCGCAGGAGGCGCACCGATTGCGATTAGCCTTTTATCAGTGAGGAGCTGAACTCCCCTTCCGACTTGAACCATTGCCTTCCCGGTGACCAGGGTGGAGCTGTAGATGCCTGAGCCTGCAGACAGACCCTCATTGGCGACCAGTAAGGAGAGGATGAGGATCTGTGCCTATTGTAATTATGCAAAGTGTGGGCCATTAATGGTGGTTTGGAATCTTGATGGCTCCCATCAACCAGGACAATTGACTGTGGATGGCTCTGTTTGCAGGCAGGCCTTCCTGTGAGTCAGGCTGGAAGGAATGAAGGCTTGGGGTCTTACAGTGACATGTGATCATGTCACCTGAGCTGGAATCCATCTTTAACCTGGTGTTTTTCCATTGAGAAGGAGGGGTGAGAACCCAGAGGTACAAAGGATTCCCACCTTAGGCAAAAGTTATACAAGTGGGTGGAACAGAACAAAGGGGTCAGCCATCAAGAGAAATCCCCTAGCTACCACCTGAGCTGGAACAAGGGCTGTACCAGGGGAAAGGATTGTGCCCAGGACTAGGAAGTCATCCAGTCTGTGAAATAAACTTACTGAAACATCTCTGAGGGTGAGATTTTATCTGTATACAGTTTTATTACTATACTAGTCTTAGACTTGCATGGTTTTATTTTATTTTGCTTAGTAATTCACTTGGTTCTGTCTGCTATTACTTGGAACCACTTTCTGTATTTAATAAAATCACTTTTTACTTATTAATTAACCCAGAGTATGTAACAAACAAACAAAATCTACATTTGTAAGTTGTGCTTTCACAATAAATAGCTTGCACTACGGTATTTGTATGAAGTGAACTGAAAAATACTATTTCCTTTATTGTTTTTACAGTGCAAATATTTAATAAAAATAATATAAAGTGAGCACTGTACACTTTGTATTCTGTATTGTAATTGAAATAAATATTTGAAAATGTAGAAAAATATCCAAAATATTTAAGAAATTTCAATTGGTATTCTATTGTTTAACAGTGCAATTAAAACGGCCATTAAACACAATTAATCTTTTTGAGTTAATCATGAGTTCACTGCAATTAATCAATAGCTCTAGTAAATAGATTGAGTTCCTTGTACCCATCACTATAAGACAGGTTTTCTAATCCTTTAATATCATTCACGTGACTTTTCTCTGAACCCTCTCCAATTTATCAACATCCTTCTTGAATTGTGGACCTCAACGCTGGACACTATTCCAGCAGTGGCAGCACCAGTAACAAACACAAAGGCATAACCATCTCTTTACTCCTACTCGAGAATCTCCAGTTTACACATCCAATGATCATATTTCCCCCTGTGGCCACAGCATTGCATTGGGTGCTCATGTTTAGTTAATTATCCATCATGACCCCCAAATCTTTTTCAGAACCGCTTCCCAGGCTAGAGTCCCAGATTCCATAAGTATGGCTTACATTCATTGTTCCTAGACACATGTTTACATTTAGCCACATTAAAACACATTACTTGTGCTCTGCTTACCAAACAATCCAAGCCTCTACCAGTGACCTGTCCACTCCCCAAATTTGTCTCATCTGCAAACTCTATCAATAATGATTTTGTGTTTTCTTCCAGATCATTGATGAAAATGTTAAATAGCATAGGGCCAAGAACTGATCCCTGTAGGACCCCCCCAGAAACAGACATTCAATAATGATTTCCTATTTACAATTACATTTCGAGACCCAGAGTTTGCCAGTTTTTAAATCTATTCAACGTGTATGCCATGTTGATTTTGTACCCTTCTACTTTTTTAATCCACTTTTCTAAACAAAGTAGTAAAATCTATACAACCCCTTCACTGGATGTAGTTATACCGGTATAAAGATGCCTTATACTGGTATACCTTATTTGACACGTGATACTTTGGAAACACTGAATATTCAAAGGCTACTGCTAGGGCCCTACTAAATTCACGTCCGTGAAAAACGTGTCAGGGACCGTGAAAGCTGGTCTCCTCTGAGAAATGTGGCTATTGTAGAGGGTTCACAGAATTGCCATCCTTACTTCTGTGCTTCCTTCAGAGCTCGGTGTCTGCTGGGCTGCTCTGAAGGCAGCACCACCGCCAGCAGCAGTGCAGAATTAAGGATGGCAATACCACAACTCCATCCCCAACAATGACCTTCTGACCCTCTCAGAGCCTCCTTTTGGGTTGGGACCCCCACTGTTACAGCACCAGTAACTTTCAGATTTAAATATGCGAAACCACAAAATTTAAGATCTTTTAAATCCTATGACCGTGAAATTTACCAAAATGGACCATGAATTTGGTAGGGCCTTATCTATTGCATTGAGATGTGACAGATGTTATGGGCACATGGAATACTCAAAAACAGCTGCATCAATTTTAAATGTTATTTGTATTCCTGACTCAACAGGTGAACTAAAGGGTTTTCTGCAAGAACTGAAGTCACTGAGGAATAATTGATGCTAATCCTCACCGGTGAAACAACAAGTAACAAGTCTGTGGAAGTTTCGTCCCCATCTCCCTCAAGGGAAGTAGCATATACTGGTTTGACCTGGTAAGAGGCCTGGGAGACAAAGAACTTGAAATGGTATAAAATATCAGCCATGAACAGAGGAGTCACTCACACTCAAACCAAGAACAAACATGAGACTGTGAACAAGAGAGGCAGGCCCTGCAGAAAAGGCCTAAAGTACATTAGTCCTATTAGGGTCCCTATGTGGGAGATTAACTGACCAGGCAGTCACCAGACATGCATATAAGATGTTTTCTTTGTAATGCTTTTATTCTGAATGAACAGCACTTTAGCACTTTTTATGAGAGCTGTCTGACCACCGGTTAACCTGGTCATTGTCCCTGAAACAGGACTGCAGGTGCTGAACTAAAGTCACACCTGATGAGATAATCACAATAAATTGCAGAAACTTGCAGCTTAAGTCCCCAGTCTGGGAAGAAAGGATCATGGGATCCCATCCTGCGACAGG
Organism: Trachemys scripta elegans; assembly: GCF_013100865.1. NCBI lineage: Eukaryota > Metazoa > Chordata > Testudines > Emydidae > Trachemys > Trachemys scripta. Next base: position 247,056,430 of record NC_048299.1, read on the forward strand.
TCTCAGGCCTCTATCCGTCACCTAAGTGGAGTGCCCTCAGGGATACCAGGAAGCGGTCAGAGGTGCAGTTAACTGGAAGTGTGACAGCTTGTTCCTCTAAATTTACTGGAATAAGCTATACCAGCATAACTGCATCGACACGTAGGGGATTGCAGCACTTTAACTATACCACTATAGTAAAAGTAATACAACTTTTGTGCACAGACAAGGCTTTAGTGTACATGGAGAATGGCGCCTGATATTCTTTGACAACTGTATCCCCCTCCCAAAACACTTAAGACAGCTCACTATACAGTGGTTGTACTTACCTGCGTGCCAACTGTGATATTTGGCATTGAAGAGATGCCAGCACTAGACTTGGGCTTTTTATTTTTTGCTCTGGCCTTTTCTAGCATCTTCTTCCTTTGGCTAAAAGGAACTACTCCCCTAAGGAAAGAAAACAAATTATTAAACCAAGAACTACAAAAGAAGTGTCTTGAGCTTCTCAAGTCTACAACTTAGGGCTTGTCTACATTGGCAAGTTTTGTTGCCAAAAACTGCCTTTTGGTGACAAAACAGCAAGAGCATACACACAACAATGGGATTTTTCTTATGAAAAACGCCCAGTTGTGTCGACAATAAACTTCCACCCCATGAGAGACTTTTGTCTTTTCCCCTCCCTTTATTGTCAACAAAGAGCCAGCGTAGACACTGCTGATTGTTTCGGTAACAGAAATTAGGGTGACCAGATGTCCCGATTTTATAGGGACAGTCCTGATATTTGAGTCTTTTTCTTCTATCGGTTCCTATTACCCCCCACCCCCATCCCGATTTTTCACATTTGCTGTCTGGTCACCCTAACAGAACTGATTTCTGCCAGTATCCCACAATGCCTGCCCTGACTGCTCTGCTCAGTGTTTTGATCTCTGCTGCCTGCAGGCACGTGCCCCTCCCCTTTCAAAGCTCCTGAAAGTATCTGTGTGCTGCTCCAGTTGGGGAACAAAGAGCAAATCATTGGAATGCTCCTGTTCTGCCCTGCACTAGGAACACAGCAGCAGGCAGACTGCTGCTGAAGGGGGAGTAGAACAGAGCTGCTATGATGCTGCTCTCCACAGCTGAGGGGGCTGTGAAAGAACTTGGAGAAAATCCCAAGATGCGGGGCGATCAGCTCTTCCTTCCCACAACACTGCATTGTGGGATACATACCCACGGTGCATTGCTCACCCTGTTGATGATGGTGTCCCCAATGTGGACATGATCTGTCAGAGGTAGCAAATACTCTTTGGCGATTTTTGTTTAGTCGACTTTTGGGTGTCAACATAAGTTCTGTCAACAAAACTTGGTAGTGTATAAACAAGCCCTTAAATGGAAGGCATGGTAAAACACAACTCTGCCAAAAGCCCTCAGCAAAAGTGACATCTTGCTGTCCCATATTCACTCCACCTCACTCTCAAACACTTATATCAAAATGCTCACTTTACAAATCAATTTTTTTTAAACTGCCTGTACTGAAAACTCAACATGCTATTTAAAAATCTAAACTTTTTGTCCTGCTTTCTATACCACAATATAGAATATAGAATCAAACTCACTTTGAAATTCTGCTAAAGAAACAAGGAAGGAACACCACTTGCAGTGCCTTCAATGTTTAATGCAGATATAATTTGCACTATATAGAGATACATTCAGGAAAAAGGGGCCAATTTCAAGTCATCTGATCATAATGGCATTTTGGATCTAGCTCAACAAAAGAACAAGGTGAAGTTGTTTAAATATATTTTAAAATACTACATTGTCACACCAGCCTGACAACACAGCAGATTGAGGATGAGAAGCAATTACAATATTCTCCCCACTGGAACTCTACGTAAACACCACAAGAGCTTTTTGTATATGGGTTTTTAGTGCTCTACTCTGTACTCAAAGCCAGGATCAGCTCTGGATAGTAGCAAGGATACATGCACCAAGGGTAAATCAGGTAACAAGTACAACTGGAAACAATTTTCTTGAAATGCAAAAACAATTAACTTGCAAATACCAACTCTCTTTGGCAATCAGTCCCTAAACATACTGAGGCTGTCCTCACCATGACTGGCAACAATTCCCAAAGCCTACAGCCTTTTCTTTACTGGAGAAAAGAGTGGTGTTGTGAGACTGTATTTTTTTTAAAGCACGGGTTAAACAACACTTTGTCCTGGTGTGGCCATGGCCTAAGTGTGATTTCCAAGTCATCATATTTTTTCCTCATCTAGATACTTTCTCCCACCCCTAAAGGAGTTAGGATTTTCATTTGAGTTGTAGCTGGATCAATTTAACACCCTTACCTTGATTTTAGCAAGACAAGTTATAACCTTAGACTATAAAGCTAGAGGTGGTTAACTGTGTGTACACTCATACAAAGTGTGGTTTTCAAAGAGTTAAGCCAATTTTATTTAGATAATATGATTTACATAGAAGACACCTTTATACCATAGCCTAGCCACAGTATAAACAGCATGGGATGCTCTCTACCATGCCTGTCAGCAATTTCAATTTTTTTGGAAAAAGACTTATGATTAATAGACACTTATGACTCCATAATCAGATGACAAATACATGGTTATCAATATTCAAGTTAAACATACCTAAGTAGTGATTGGCCCTGCAGGATAATTAAATTTATAGTTAATTTTTCAATAGTATACCAAACAACCTCTTAAATACAATGGGCTGATTATTCAAAAAAGATAAGGCATGCAGAAGTTTACAGTATTCAGGTCCCCCCCAAAGTTGTGGTTTACTGGTTGCCATGCTGAATGATGCTCTAGAATGAACTGTGTTCACGATGACATTACTAAACAGTTGGTTTTACACTCAAGAGAAAAAAAAAAAAAAATCAGAAAAGTTGTGATTTCTACCACCGCTCTGCCCCAAATTTCAAAATTAGGAGTAAAACACAGTTTCCTCATATATTTGGCTGTGATTTTGTTTGGGGGTATTTGCTAAAGATTGACCAGAAGCCAATCAGAAAGATATTTAGTATCTCAAACTTTCAGTGCTTGCAAATAATTGGTCAGTGAGTATTTAACCCCATTATAACAAAAGCTACTTGAGATCCCTGCCACTGTAAGCAAGTCTTGTTTAGATTTTGCATAACTCTTAAGTGAAGCACAGATAAAACAGGGTGGGCACTGATATGCATGTCAACTCATTGTAATTAGAAATGTATTTTCTTTTTTTACATGCTTGGAAAAATCATCAACTTCTACCTTTTTATGTCCAGAAAACTTGACATTTTAAAAACTCAATGAAGTTTTACAAATAGAAATGTTTTAACGATGTTTCAGCAATTTATGGGGGGTTATTTCATCCAATTTTTCAGCATGCATTTAAGCCAGCAATATAGTTTGTGAATCAAACTGACTAACATTCTAGCCACAGAGCACTACGGGAGAAAAAATGACACCATACACAGGTAAGTTTGTTTTCTATATTATTTGAAAAGGCCTGAAAGGTACAACATATATTAAAACTACTTTGTGAAACTACGTAACGCCGGGGGAAAACACTCAGCCAACAAGCATTTATTTTCCCTATAAGAACAACTCTATTATCTGGATCTGCAGATGACAACCCAACTTGACAAGACAATTTTCTTCATTATCTATATTGCACAGTCTCAGTCTAATGTCCTAAATTGTGCAGCTCTTAGTAAGGCTTTCATACTCTATGCAGTCAGTCATCAGAACCCAATGATGAAAGTATATCTTTATAGGCATGTCTAGAACCTGGACACCTCAGTCAGTGGCACCTCATTGTATTATATAACTGCTCCTCAGCTACAGTACAAAAGTGGTATCAGTTTTACAGCGTTCATTATGTTTCACAGCACCATTAGCAAAACCAGTCTATAATAATTTTTTTTAATCAACTTTTCTATCACTATCCTATCTGAATACTAATGAATTTAATGTCAAGGTATCACAGTATCCCATTTTACAAAATAAAAAAAAAGACAATTTCAATTACTTCCTCAAGGTCACACAGGAAGTTTGTGGCAGAGCCAGGAATAAAACCCAGATCTTTTTATTCCCACCAGGTCCAATGCTTTAGGTACAATATCTTTCCTCTTTTGTAATCAGAGTGTGCAATAATTCAAATACTTCCCTCAAGGATAGTATTCATGACAGAACTTCATCACTAGAACTATAACATGAAGTTTCTTTGCAGTGCATGTCATTATAATGGGTTTGCAGATACTTTTGGACTAATTATTCAATACCATATATACTTACCACCAGTATAAGTTGTTCTCTAGCTGAGCACAGGTATAAAGAGCGCAACAGTGTAATGAAACTATCCGTTCTCCCTGCAGCTCTGAGTATGTCTGTGCAGTGTGTTCCAATTTAGAAGCTACAGAGCTTAAAGTTTCATCCACCCAGGTAGCAACCTAAAAGGAAGGGGAGGGGGAAAAAAAACAACACTGCATCCTAAACAAACTCTTTACATTTTTCAGCATAATCAGTTTGGGGAAAGTATCAGCACCCCAACCTTCACTCCAGTTTTAGAACTGGCCCTTTAAAGTTTTGATCTATCTGGATAATTTTCCCTTCCAGTTCTGGTCTCAGCCAGAAAATGAAAGTACCAAAACACTGAAGGGGTATTGCTGTCAAAGGATTTCATCAAATTTGGATATTTACCCAAACCGCATTTGAACTCTATACCTTTTGGGATTCATCTATTATTGGTCAAAACAAACTTACTGTTTTACTGTATTTGGAGCTCAAAAATCTTTAAATCCTTAATATTTTTTGCTACAACTCCAACTCCATTCCAGAATTAGGCCTCTCTAACCTTAGATTTCAGCGCAGCAATAAAAAATTAAGTTTTTGGCAATTTGATAAGATGGACAGCCTTTCATTGCTTAAGAGTCCCTGGAGGTTGGCACTACCTTTTAATCTTTGCTCACAGAAAGACCTCAGAATTGCTTTTGATTTAAATTGCTATAGTACAAAAGAAGACAATTATGAAAGCTGAACCCGTCAACAAAGATTATTCAATATGATCTTTATAATGAAATTAATTTATACTACTGACTTATAGCTGCAGACTTTGGTTTACTTATTCTTCATAGAGCAAAATAGCGGCTGAAAAACCCCCAGAAGTTTAATCATGAACTCAACAACAAAGAAAAGAATCTCATACCTTGTTATTTTCTGTGGCTACAGTTGCTCTGATACTATTTGCAGAAAGGAGCACTATCTTTTCATTGGTTAACCCCAAAAACATTGCTCGTGGATGATGTAATGAAGGATTCTTTGAAAGCATAAAAGAGGTTATTATTTTATAAAAATTCATACATACAGAATTATTTTAACGATAGATTTAAGGATGTACAGTACCTGTGCATTTCTATAAGGCTCTGATTCACTCCATTTCCACTGATAAAGTTCCCCTTTACTGCTAACTGCCACAAGCTCAGAATACAGCGCTCCAATAGAAATAAACTTTGTTCCATCCTACAAATGAAAAAGATGAAGTCTAAAATGGCAGTGCTATAAACTAAAACCTTTTGAGTAACAGCAGATTTTAATAAACATAACAAATGTCAAGTCTGCAAAACAGAGCTTATAATGGCTACCGAAATTTTAATCAAGACATCTGTACTATTAGAGTTCCATTCAATTTAAAATTCAGTAGTAAAAAAAATTATCTAATGTGTTGCCTGAAGCTGATCATGCTTTCAGAAACAAATAATGAAATATTCAAGACCTTTTATTCAGGAAGTTATTTTCCTTCAGTTCAGTAATATCACAATTTGCCAATCACATTCAAAAAAATTCAATTCACAGCCACAAAATATTTATGACAGTGTGGTTTTTGGCTTAAAGGCCTGGTCCCCACTAACCCCCCACTTTGGACTAAGGTACGCAAATTCAGCTAAGTTAATAACGTAGCTGAATTCGAAGTACCTTAGTCCGAACTTACCGCGGGTCCAGACGCGGCAGGGAGGCTAAACCAGACGCGATAAATCGATCCCAGAACATCAATTGCCTGCCGCCGGACCCTCGGTAAGTGTAGATGTACACAAATATACAAAAGGAAGGATATTTAAATGTTACAGATAAATTCTGCCCCTAATAGGACACTTATCAGTTTGAAAAAGTCCCATGTCCATGTGGAAATTTTTGCACCCATTACTGTTATCAGTGACTACTAAAAATACCATAACCACAAGATTTGAGAAAAATATATTTGAAGTCTCTTTTACATTATATATTTGACAGCACCTTTGTGGACAGTCAATTACATTTTTGGTGATGGAAAGTGCCTTTCTTCACACCTTGCTGGAGTATGGTGATGAGTAACGGGAAGAGAGCTGAACGGACAAGTAGCAGGCAGATGTGCGTACACAGAAAAGGGGAGCTGGAAACAAGGCTGGGCATGAGCTCTTATCGCCTTTGAGTCTCTCACCCTTCTACAAGTTTGCCTGCATCTGTATTTATTTTTAAAGTTTTATTTTTAATTCAAAATATATAATTTAAAAGGGTGATCAAGAATAAATTAAAACCCACCCAAGTTGTCAGTGTTCCCTTAATTTTAAATTCTATTATTGTCTCAGTACCACAACCCAGTATGTGCACCTTTACATACTATTACTTAAAGGTGCTGTTCTTATCCAGTTTAGCCCTATTTTCTTTAGTTTGCCAAGGCTCCCTCTTTTGGGACTGAAATTTTCATGTTCTGTCTCATCCCTGAGAATTTTTATTTGTATTTTAAGTTTAAGTTTCAGCAAAATGTGTTTGGCTATTTTAAAATTATACAAGCATGGCTAGGGAGGGAGGGAGGGAAAGGGGCCAAGATATCCTATCGTATTAATTTTTTTTTTGTTTGTTTGTTAAAAGTCAAAATATTTTAAGCAAGAAGACATCATACTTGACTTTTACATAGCTCAAGGTGTAAGGTTCAAGACATTAGAAGAAAGACATTCAGCAGTTTTAAAGTAATAGACATTTTAGGACTTGGATCCCGCAGTCAAAGCCACATGGGTAGACTTCAGTGTCCAAACAGATCCCCAGTGTCTTGAAAGAGAACTCCATGCAGGTAAAGACGACCTGCCTATGCAGATCTGACTACAGGATCATGGCGTTAATTTGTCAACTTCATGCACAGGGTGCTAGAATTTAAAAAAACAGCAGTGGGATTTAAGACCTTTTCAGTTCAGGATAGTCTTCCAACTTTAAAATTAAGATTAATTTTCTTTGATTTAGCTTGTTTTGCAAAACTAAAGTTTTAAACATCAAACCAGGTTTTGGTTTGGGGTTTTTTGGGAGAGGGGGTTGGCATTTTGAAGACAGGTTGATTTTGTTATTAAATTGGTTCTTATGGTTTAACATTATAAAAGTTTTAAAATCAGTTCCTCAACTGGAAAATCAGTTCTTCCAAAAATTTTCAAGATGGAGCCATTTCTTAATGGGGCTATTTTAACAGGCAAACTGAGTAGCTCAGATTTCTCTCTCTCTCTCTAAAGAATTTTCCCCATTCCCCAAAGAGCAAATACAACAACAAGGATGAGGGAGTCAGAGGTTAAGGCTGGACATTAAAGCCATCACACTTCCCCTTTTTGCATATGCTTTAAAAGTTGCATCTTTATAGTATTATATACATTTATGAATACATAAATATAAATAAAAGTGCATTTCGCATAATGTAGACAATATGTATAGTAATATACTATTATGTAACACAGATTCAGCAGATAATCTGATCTTTTTTTTCCATTATATGAAAAACCAAAAATTCTTCCAAAAGATCAGGTGGTTTCTTTCACTGGATACTGATTGAAAATCAACTGCCATGTTGTGAGTTCCTATATCCATTTAGGTTCTAGTAGTTCAAAAAGATTAGGTTTTTTTCCCCCCCCAGAACATTCAAGCACATTAAATTGCCAGAGGGATTGTTTATAAACACGCAAGTGTATAAAATGAGCACTGAGCAACAATACACTCTTACCTTCATAACTCATCCTTAATTTTGTGCATTGTTCCTCAAATGAATGTTTTAAAATCCTTAGGGAATAAATGTCTAAAACGTGTTTTGTGATGTGCCCTTACACACAGGAAACCATAAGTAACATGGTATAATAATGTCATTTATAAAATGTAGATGAAACATTTATAAATATTGCAAGGTTTAAAGAGACCTTCAAGGTGTGTGTGTGTGTGTGTGCGCGCACACACACA